>NW_021131714.1:0-75395 GCF_004193835.3 Ostrinia furnacalis | reverse complement strand
GCTTTAAATCTGTTCTACGTAATGTAAACTTAGAGGATTCCCAATATTAATTCACTCTAAGAAAGTCAAAAACATGTAACGGAATCTCCGACTTACCACTTTAGTGGACCGATTACAGGAAATAGTGGCCTATTAAGTACATGTTTTTTTGTATTATTATGAATGTTCAGGAAACGGCGCAGTTTTTAAAATGGTTTTGGACCTATGGAAGTTCTTTTTTTTGCTTAAACTTTTAAGTTGAAAATTTGATAGTGTTCTGATAAAAGTATAATTTTAATGTTTCTAGCAAAACTTTTGTATCTTGAATCAAAGATAGGAAGGTGATTATTTTTTTCAAACATCTGCAATTCATAACAAATCTGTCGAAAAAAAGACATCTGAAAAAAGTCAACCCAAAAAAAAGATAAAAATGTTTAAAGCCTACTTGGTCATAAAATTTAAAAATATCACAAAATTAACTCTATTTCCTAAACTAAGCACAATCGTATTATATACATGGGGGTGATTTAGGTACACCTTGAAGTAAGGAATCTAAATTTTTCTTTTAGACCTCACTGTTTTGGCCACCCTGTATATCATTTTTGGGTAAATTGAAAGCGGAACAGGGCTGTGACTTGTATTAAAAATAACACATCGGCTTTTTTTTTGCCAAATAATAATTAAATATTGTAACTTATTTTTGTGTCAAATTTTTTTTACGCATGACAGGTGTTTGATCGCAATCTCACCTGGTGTTAAGTGAGATGCAGTCTAGAATGATACATAATCTACCCTCTAAGGCTGGATTGCACCATCTTACTTTAACTTTGACAAACGTCAAAAATCTGTCAAACTCCATACAAAAAACACCGGTTATCGTTAAAGTTACGGTCCAAATTAGGTGGTGCAACTCAGCCTAAGGGCCTATTCACTTGAAAAGGCATGTTACTTTTATAAACTCTACCTGACTGTGATGACCCATTTTCAGGAGTTTGATGAACTAAAACTTTGCATAGCATACCTACTGAAGTAAGTAAATAAAAGTATAGTGGCTAAATCAGTCAGTGAATGGGATATGGAAGCCGCATGGGAGGGTGTTTATGTTACGTCAAACGTCAGCGAGACTTCAGAGGTGGAATGAGGGTTTTCGCGATTGAAAAATCCGCCAGATGGCAATACGTAGACGCGAGGTCCAAATGCTGCGTGATTGGTGGATTTTGACATATCTGTCAATGTCATGTTTTTTTTTTTTTAATGTGACAGGAGGCAAACGAGCAGACGGATCACCTGATGGTAAGTGATTCAAATTCAAATTCAAATCTTTATTGCGTACTAGGATAGTCGCATAGACCGTATAGACCATAGACCGTCGCCCATAGACTCCCGCAGACCCAGGGGCGTTACAGGTGCGTTGCCGGCCTTTAAGGTAAAAAATAACCAATCATGCAGCATTTGGACCTCGCGTCTACGTATTGCCATTTGGCGGATTTTTCAATCGCGAAAACCCTCATTGTGTAAAGCAATCGTAATCATTTGACAGTTCATAACGTACGATAAAGTCAGTAAAGCAAAGCGTTTGACAGTATAATCGTACGTTATGAACTGTCAAATGATTACGATTACTTTACACAATGTTCACCGTGAGTTTCTTGCGCTGCTTCTTCTCAGCACTGGCCCATTTATTGTCCTGAAGCAGTGGTAGGGTTAATACTGGGACATGTAAATAGGTATCTGTCACATAATATTTCAATGTTACCTCTCCCGTGCCGCTCTCACACCTTAGGGATTGGCTGAGTAAAGTGCTAAACCTATAGTAATTTACTGCTTCAGAGCATGGCACATGCTGAGCGGTGGCCATTTTGGTTCTAACTACCTTGCACTTACTTAACTTTGTTATACAGGGTGGAATTGTGTAATGCCACCTGGAGGGAAAGTGCTCATAATATTGTAGATAGAAAAAAATTCTCAAAGAAAACATTCCTTTATTTTTGAAAATTAATAAAACTGCATTTAAAGATTTCCAAAAATTTGCTTGCAACACCCGGGAATCGAAAACTAAAATCTGTTAAAAATTACACCCTGTATTTTTATTACATCGATCGTTAGGATTAAGCATAAGGATGAAATCTCTCTAACAAACTTGATAAATCAAATGAAAGGAAAACCATGAAATCTTAAATTATTTTAATAATGTTAGGTACAGAAAATTGTATGGTATGATAGTGAATTTTCGAAAAAAAAAATCGAAAATCTTTGCAGTTCTCTTTCTTTTCAAAAATAAAGGAATGTTTTCTTTCAGTAAAATTTTCTATCTACAGTATTAAGAGTACTTTCCCTCCAGGTGGCATTACAAAATTCCACCTTGTATTTTTTTTAAGTTGGAAACAAAATAAATGTTTTTCTTTCTTTCTTTAATTTTACTTGGACCAAAGGTTTGTTTTCAATGCTGTCAAACATAACCAGCGTTCGTTAACCCCTCGAACTCTCAAGTTTGTTTGCCACTTCAAGTTGGAATGAGCGCAACTCCGCCTGTCTGCTGTATATGCAAATTACTACGCGAAGTTGCCCAGTAAAAATATTACACCCCAAGTTTAATAAGATAGTTTTATTATTCAGCTTGGTAGTTTGTTTGAATTAAGTATGCTGTTACCTAATATTTCATTTGTCTCGAAGAGTTTGGTAGAGTCGGAAAAATAACGGAGAATATTAAATGTATATTTAAAATTACGTAAAATTGTTATGGTAAAAGAGATAGGTAAGTATAAAAGTTTTGTCGTATCTTCTTTTTTTACTATTTTGCTTTAAAACTAAATTATCATCAAAACAAAAACTGCTGCACAAATCTGCGCAAAGAGGTCAAGGAAGAAAATGTTCAACGCATTCAAATTCTATCCAGATCTAGAATAATGAGGGCTATCGTTTTTATACTTAACAGTTGGCACCCCTGGCGATTGACAGGACCTTACTCTACAGTGGCGCCATCTTGATGAGTGCAAATGCGATAGTCTTCCTACCACTTTCGCGCTTACCAGTTGGTGCCACTGTCTTCGCTAATAGCAAGTGACAGGACCTTACTCTTTTTATTTATTTNGCCCCTTTAAAGTTACCTCGACGCGCAAGATATGTACCCTTTTTAGTGCAGGGTTCCAAAAGCAACCTGGGTCATCATGCCACCATGAATAGGCTTCAGAGGCAATATAATAGGTGCAGTAAGGAGGGAGATATAGATATCTTTTCTGACTCGCTGGGGAAATTTAAGAAAAAAATACAACTCTCATTTGCACATGTGTCCGTTTAGCCAAGATCTGCCAGTTAAATTTGAGGTTTAAAATTGTTCTAAATAGAAATAAATTAAATTAAATTGAATATTGTGTCAAAATCAGCTGTACCTACGTTTAAGTTTCACATTCTGTCAAAGTCCACTTTTGCATGCCGTGGCAGCCTGTAATTAAGATAGCACCTAGTCCTAAGACAAAATTATGTATGTAAACCCCTTTGCCTGAATTTGTGTCTGTCTTGTTGGTTGTCCTAATTAAATAAATAAATAAATATCTTTCTTTCTTTCTTTCTGTCTTTCTTTCTTTCTTTCTTTAATTTCTTTCTTTCTTTCTTTGATTTCTTTCTTTAATTTTACTTGGAATAAAAAATGTTTGTAGAGCTGTCAAACATAACCAGCGTTCGTTAACCCCTCGAACTCTCAAGTTTGCCACTTCAAGTTGGAATGAGCGCAACTCCGCCTGTCTGCTGTATATGCAAATTACTACGCGAAGTTGCCCAGTAAAAATATTACACCCCAAGTTTAATAAGATAGTTTTATTATTCAGCTCGGCAGTTTGTTTGAATTAAGTATGCTGTTACCTAATATTTCATTTGTCTCGAAGAGTTTAGTAGAGTCGGAAAAATAACGGAGAATATCAAATGTATATTTAAAAGTACGTAAAATTATTATGGTAAAAGAGATAGGTAAGTAAAAAGTTTTGTCGTATCTTCTTCTTTTTTTACTATTTTGCTTTAAAACTAAAGTATCATCAAAACAAAAACTGCTGCAAAAATCTGCGCGAAGAGGTCATCTTAGAAGAAAATGTTCAACGCATTCAAATTCTATCTAGATCTAGAATAATGAGGGCTATCGTTTTTATACTTAACAGTTGGCACCCCTAGCGGTTGACAGGACCTTACTCTACAGTGGCGCCATCTTGATGAGTGCAAATGCGATAGTCTTCCTACCACTTTCGCGCTTACCAGTTGGTGCCACTGTCTTCGCTAATAGCAAGTGACAGGACCTTACTCTACAGTGGCGCTAACTGGTGAGCGTTAAAACGATAGCCCTCATTGTATCGAAATCGTAAAACAAAGTCACACAACTATGAAATCAAATATTTTATTTCAGCATGCATTCTAGAGAAATGTAGAAAATTAGCACATTTGCAATGTTGGCAACCCTGTCCGGCCACGCCAGGGCTCTTTCCGCTTTTACTATTCAGGTATTGTTCGCGTCACTTCCGCCGGCGGGGTGAACGACCGCAGCCATCGATAGTCTGGTGCAACGACCCGGGACCGCAAGGAGTTGGGTCACATTCTGTTAGGTAATTTAACCTTCTAGGTTTTATGCTAGCCTGGTACTTTGGATTTGGTGTCCGAACTTTGAAACGTATTTTTATAGCATTGGAATTGCAAATTGCATATCAATTAGCTCATGTAATGGAGCTGGGTCACATTTTGCTAAGTAATATTAACCTCCTAGGTTTTATGCTAGACTGGTACTTTGGATTGGGTGTCCGAATTTTGAGTCACTTTGAGACGCGTTTTTAAATTGCAAATTGCATATCGATTAGCAAATAATGTCAGGTCACCTATTAAGTAATATTTACGTCCTCGGTTTTATGCTAGCCTGGTACTTTGGATTTGGTGCCCGATCTTTGCCCTTGGTGCCCGCATTTTAAAAGTCACTTTATGAATTGGTTAGCTGACAAATAAGCCAACAATTCCAATTTTCATAAGCATAAAATAGCATACTCAAAATCGCTAAAGTAACTAAATATTCATTTTTATGCAACCTTAAAACTAAAGCTGGGGGAATAGCGAACAGAAATTGATGAACAATCGTATTGAGTATACACAAATACTAGTAGATACAGATACATATTTCCGACTCTGGGTCCAAACCGCCTCTGTGGTCTAGTGATAAGACCACCTGCTTCAGCTACCACCATCGTACCCAAGTCTGTCGCCATAACAACAATGTTAACAACTTTGTTGTGATCCGGCAGTTAGAGGTAAGATAGCCAGTTCCTCNTATTATTTATCTAAATATATAAAAGGAGAAACTGACTGACTGACAGATCAACGCACAGCCTAAACGGCTAAACGTAGGCACTTGAAATTTGGAAGGGACGTAGCTTAGGTACCGTAGAGGTGCACTAAGAAAGGAATTCCCGAAATTCCCACGGGAACGGGAATTAGCGGGAAAAACGGGATTCACGCGTACGAAGTCGCGGGCGGCCGCTAGTCTTCCATAAAATCTTTAACACTATAGAAACATTTATTTCTACAGTGGCGCTAACTGGTGAGCGTTAAAACGATAGCCCTCATTGTATCGAAATCGTAAAACAAAGTCACACAACTATGAAATCAAATATTTTATTTCAGCATGCATTCTAGAGAAATGTAGAAAATTAGCACGTTTGCAATGTTGGCAACCCTGTCCGGCCACGCCAGGGCTCTTTCCGCTTTTACTATTCAGGTATTGTTCGCGTCACTTCCGCCGGCGGGGTGAACGACCGCAGCCATCGATAGTCTGGTGCAACGACCCGGGATCGCAAGGAGTTGGGTCACATTCCGTTAGGTAATTTAACCTTTTAGGTTTTATGTTAGCCTGGTACTTTGGATTTGGTGTCCAAACTTTTAAACGTATTTTTATAGCATTCGAATTGCATATCAATGAGCACATGTAATGGAGCTGGGTCACATTTTGCTAGGTAATTTAACTTTCTAGGTTTTATGCTAGCCTGGTACTTTGAGTTAGTCTGATCTTAAATAGTTACCTACTTTGAAACATATTTTTATAGTATTGGAATTGCAAATTGCATATCGATTAGCAAATAATAGAGTCAGGTCACATTCTAAGTAATATTAACCTTCTAGGTTTTATGCTAGCCTGGTACTTTGGATTTGGTGTTCGATTTCGAACTTTGAGTGAATTTGAGACTTGTTTTTATAGCATTCGAATTGCAAATTGCATATCGATTGGCACATGTATTGTAAAGGAGGTGGGTCACATTCCGTTAGGAAATATTATGATAATATTAACCTCCTCGGTTTTATGCTAGTACTTTCGATTTGGCGTTCAAACTTTGAGTGACTTTGGCAAGCATTTTTATAGCTATTGAATTGCAAATTGCATGTCAATTTGCGCGTTTTTAGTAGTTAGTAACTTTATGAATTGCTTAGCTGACAAATAAGCCAACAATTCTAATTTTCATAAGCATTGGTTTTCTGAATAAAGAAAAATAAAATAAAATAAAATAAAATAGCATACTCAAAATCGCTAAGGTAACTAAATATTCATTTTTATGCAACCTTAAAACTAAAGCTGGGGGAATAGCGAACAGAAATTGATGAAAAATCGTATTGAGTATACACAAATACTAGTAGATACAGATACATATTCCCGACTCTGGGTCCAAACCGCCTCTGTGGTCTAGTGATAAGACCACCTGCTTAAGCTACCACCATCGTACCCAAGTCTGTCGCCATAACAACAATGTTAACAACTTTGTTGTGATCCGGCAGTTAGAGGTAAGATAGCCAGTTCCTCCGTGGTTGAGGATTCCGGGTGAAGCTTGCTTCCATCTTCGGCCTGATCATCACTTACCATCAGGTGAGATACAGGCCAAGAGCTTACTCGTTATGGATAAAAAAAATACTGACTCATTAAAAATTTTCTTGGGTGAAACTTGAACCAGCAACCACATCTGGTCCCTATTGGTACTAAATGAAATTCATGCAACTTCCAAGGCAAATCCGATCAGTTAGCCAAGCTATCGCCATTGCACGTCAGTATGCAAGTAGCTACCAGTAACTTTCCAGATTTTTACTCATTATTATGATTATAACATTATTGTCAAGCTGCCAGCATTGCGAAAACAAAAACCAAATCGTTAGCCAAAAGTGTGAACGTCTCAGAAGTATTACGTAACAAAGATCCCGAACTCACACAAGCAATCGATACAGGTTGGAACTGTGCCAGGCGTTACTATTCAAAGGGACAGACATAGGGACAGTTCCATGGCGTCCTTGGGAGCGACCCTGTCACATTTGATTTATTGGCCCGTTTTGGAAACATTCCGCTAAGTGATGACACAGGAATGCCTATTGGAGGGGAAATGAGGGAGAAGGTGGGCGATTGTTGGGATTTTGCAGACAATTGAGCTATGTAGGTCAGGATTTTCAGCTGTAAGGGCGCTCTTTTCCGCGGAGATATCCCGTTTTTGCAAGATTCCGTTTAGTAGTATTTATGTGTATTATAAGATTTTAAACTTTCGCGTTCCATTTTGACTTTAATAGTAAGACACGGGTCTTAACGCGACATTTATAATGAGTTACATTATGTACTCACGACTTGACGTTTTGGCTGCTATGCTTGTGACCACGGCTGCAGTCACACAAACATTCCGTCCGCAGTGTCCAGTTTTGCACGGTCCTGCATTACTGGATTCCGCAAAAATCCCGCCGTGGGAAAGGTCCCTAATACTGCCCTAGTACCTACTGGCTTCAGATAAATTGAGATTGATTTATAATTTTATTTATTTTTTTTTTATTTATTTACACTTTTGCACATACATATGTACAGTGGCGGACTTAATGCCAGGTGGCATTATCTGCCAGTCAACCACAGGTCGAGTAGAGAGATTAAGGCGGTTATAATTGATGCTTAGCTTTGAGTGTCGGTGACCAACTTATACAAATAATTTCAATATCTACTATTGCTAAAAACAAATAGCGTACCTTATCGTGGAAAATTGTCAGATAAATAATTGGTATATATACACACTGTAAAGGCAAATAGTCCATCATAAATAAATGTCATAGTATTAAAAATACAAATATTTATAGGTCCAATCTTTTGGAATCATGACACAGGGCTGCTATGAACTGAAAGATGATAGACAAAAACAAACAATACTCAAGGCATCTCAAAGTCTCTATAACTTTTTTTAAACATCTAAATATTATAACTCAATGGTGACTGACTGACTGACTGACATAGTGATCTATTTACGCACAGCCCAAACCACTGGACGGATCGGGCGGAAAATTTGGTATACAGGTAGATGTTATGACGTAGGCATCCGCTAAGAAAGGATTTTACGAAACTTCACCCCTAAGGGGGTAAAACGGGATCCACGCGTACGAAGTCGCGGGCGGCCGCTAGTAAACAATATGGGTTTATCTACTGCATAGCTGAATCAATCATTTAGAAAACCGTTGACATTTTGCGAATGTAGCCACGTTTCTTTGCATAACAATCAATATAATCGTATTGATCAATGGGTTTTTCCATACGGAAGGCCGTTTTTCCCACTTGATTGATCGCTTTATGACGTGAACATACAACACAGTCGAAGATTGAATGGAAAAAATTATGAATTTCTATATTAGAATAAGCACGTGTAAATCTCGTTTCCCATTTTTGAACGTGAAAATTTTAATATTACCTTACCCTTCAGAATCTTGATAAATAAAATACTGAAAGTTAAAATACGATTACAACATCAAAACCCTTGGCTTTCAAAACATTAATAACAAATTAAATAGGTCGCGGGAGGTGCCTGGATGCGAGCGGCGCAGGACCGGTTTTAGTGGAAATCCTTGGAGGAGGCCTTTGTCCAGCAGTGGACGTCATTCGGCTGAAACAAACGAAGGTAGGTACTGTAGACTTGGTATTCCATAATATTTGGACAAAAATGTTATCTTTGCATTTGTATAATACTGAAATGTGTAAAAGTGTTTTTAAAGGCTTTCCTTTCGTGATACGCTACCAATTGAAAATCAAAATTTCCTGAACTTTTAATTGCATACAGTAAGCTTACAGTGAAATCAGTGTTATGTTTAAAACATAACACTGATTTCACTGTAAGCTTCTAGCTTCTTCTAACTTCACAAAAATACCAACTTGGAAACATTTTCCGAATGAATTTTGTTTTCGTAAACATTTAAAATTATTACAATTCAAAATAAACCCTTCCCTTTGAATAAATTGTTATAGGCTCTGTTCACACCATCAAAAGTTACCCAGAGATCAGGATCTTTAAAGCTGTTGGTAGTAACTATGGTATCAGACTTCATGAACAATTTGAGGCACGGAAACTCATTTTTTAGACTGACATTTGATCCAAAATGTCCTATCCAAAAACTGGAAACAAACATATTAAACTAGTCTAGCGTGACAATAGCCCAGCGGTGAAGGTTTTTTTATGTGATAGGAGGCAAACGAGCGGACGGATCAGCTGATGGTAAGTGATTACCGTCGCCCATAGACACCGCAGTCCCAGGGGCGTTAAAGGTGCGTTGCCGGCCTTTAAGATGCAGATACGTTCTCTTCTTGAAAGTTTGGAATACCTGACTCGAGATCTAAGGAACGTGGGGTCGAATCCCGTCACCGCTGGACTAGTATTGTGAACGCATTTGTAAAATTGTAACACAAGCTTACTACGCAGGGTTAACGGGAGGTTTGTATTGCATAAATTAATTACTAACCCCTCTCTCTACTCTGTCAAAAGTGACTGAATTTCTTCCGCACTTCTTCTCAGCACCAGCCCATATTATGATGTCCCAAAGTGGTGGTAGGGGAAGCTATATTTGGGACGTGTATAATCGCCCTGGAAAGGGCCTATGTACTGAAAAAACTATTTGATTTGATCTAAAAAAACAAAAAGCCGTCCTATTAAGCCATAACAAACACATTGAGCCACAGGAACATACCCCCAATGAACCTCAGCTTAAAATCCGGACATCTTTCCCTTTGAATAAAATTGGCTTATTGTTGAGCCGGTCCTTTTTAGTCGCTTTTACATAATCGACTTTCGTTCTTTGCGATTTGAAATTCAGAATAGCCGTGATAACGCTGCTGTGATAAGGGCCGGGCCGACTGATTCTGTAAGGAACATTATAGCTTGGAATATCTTTGCATAGCTTTGGTGAATAGCAAAAAGATTACAGTTGTTTATATTGGATAAGGAATGGTTAGCCTTCGGGGTTTTCGTGCAACAAAACTATTTCGTGCAAAAAAATTACAAAAACAAAGATTAACCACTGGTGGCATTTATGAATGTAATGCTATTTAACTTTTTATTTGCTTTCGACATCAATTAGATGTAATGCTTGGAATAAACCTATCTTTAATGACCAGTATTAACTGAAACAGTTTATTGCCTGAAAATTTTGATTTTGAAAGCTATTCGTTATTTCTAATCTTCAGTATCAATTTTTCTCGTTTATTACTGGTACCTACTATAAACCAACCACAAACTTTTGCACGATTTCTCACAAAATAATAGCATTACAGTGAGCACGTACCCTAAACAAAATGGCCGTCGATTTAAAATTCGAAGCCGCCATAATGTTGTCGATGTAAACCTAAACACAAGCCGCTCGGGTATCGTGAGATTAAATAATAACTTTAAAATAACGGTCAAGAAAATCGCCATTTTGAACGTTTGGGGGAACGTTGGTTACGAAACTACCTACCTTCGAACACGATTTTGAACATTCCAAAGCTTTTAAAAACGTAATAACCATTTACGTTTCGATGCTACTGAAATGGTCTGTCGATAAGGGAATGATTTTGTGTTTTCGTTATTTTAATCGGTATTTTCCTAGATTAAAATGGAAAGCTTACATGGTAACACTGAAGAATTTCATTTCAAGGTTTTGTAGGTTGTATTTTGAACCACAATGTAATTATACTAATCTAGTTTTTGCCCGCGGCTTCACCCGCGTGAAATTTAGTTTGTCACAGATCGTCATAAATTATAGCCTATAATTATGTTGCGTTATCTATCTATCTATATAAATAAAAATGAATTGCTGTTCGTTAGTCTGATTAAAACTCGAGAACGGCTGGGCCGATTGAGCTGATTTTGGTTTTAAAATGTTTGTCGTAGTCCAGGGTAGGTCTAAACGGTGAGCAAATAAGGAAAAATTGCGATGGCTTATTTATTGCCTTTAAGGCGGAACAGAGTTCGCGGGGTCAGCTAGTAAACAATAATACTGTAAAGTTTCATCAGAATCTGTTCAGTAGTTTTGCGAGAAAGAGTAACAAACATCCAGACATCGAAACTTTCGCATTTATAATATTAGTTGGACTAGTTTAGCTGTAATTATGTGACGGTTTTTCTAAATTCTAGATCATTCTAAACTTTACTCTAGTGAAAGTAAATACAAATTTAATGTTTTTCTTTTCCCCTTGATGATAATTAAAGTATTCACCAACCTCTTGTGTAAATAAGAAGTAGTATTATCATACGAGTACATAATGTAAATGCTAGATACTGCCTTCTCTACCTACTCCTAATTTAAAGATACAAGCTCCAACACAGTTCTTTTATAAATTGTATGTTATGCATGAGCGTTATTCCGTCAGTATTTAAATAAAGGTCTTGGAAAACTCTTGAATAGGTAGATTTTATTTAGGATTCTACGAAGGCTCTCTATAGAGAGTCCTTGCCTTGATTGGTAGATAAAGACTGTAGTACAAATTGAAGCTCTACCGAGCTTCCTGGAAATTGCAAAATAATTCTAAAGAGAAGACGCTACCCAAACCTGAAACTATTTTTCGAGGCTAATTAACTGTCAAGAAACTCATTGAAAATGTAACTGTAACTTAAAATTTCCAACATTTTGATAATTAAACTAAAATATTTATCACGTAAAAAAAACAAATGGCAGTCGTGACAAACTCAAAGTTTCGTTCTGATGAGGGTACACAAAACCTTTGAGCTATAGTCGGGACTTCCCCGGCTTTTTATCAGATTTCCAGTCATTAATCAAGCCTTAACCACCATCAGTTTAGTAAACCTTTCATGCAAATTGAGTGAAGTTCTAAATCGGTGCTTTGTTTATTTTAAAAAAATGACAGGGATTTGCCTAAACAAGACTTTCAAAAGTACCTTTGCCCTAAAACCAAAACTAAACAAAAGAATAATAATGCTACTCTTCGTCCAAAATACAATTACAAAAGTTCTCTAAACTAACCATAGATGGCGCTGTCTGTACTTTATATCACGATAGCTATTTGTTTTTTTTGTTTTCGTTTTTTGCGTTTTTAGTTAAAGTACCTAATAATGTGCTCACAGTTGATTGAACTTCGGATGTTCTAAAGGGCGTTTGATTGCAGTCTGCTAATGGATACAGTCTGCTACCAAACGTGAAATGCGTGAGATCAAACAATACATTTGCATGCTATGTTTTGTTGATCCCCTTGAGCCGCATAATCTTATGCTGAACACATATTCCATTTAGATTCCACGAATTTAGTTTAAATGACCCGCTTCTTAGTAGGCGACATTAGACTGTTTCCTAGGAAAACGTAATATATTGTTAGTCGGAAAATGTAAATCGTACCGGGCCTTTCAATTATTACTCGACGTGCTCACGTTAGGGTATACCAAAAGCTATCATTTAATGGCAAAATCAATTTATAAAACTGCTTATAATGAGTGAACGACTAAATAATGAAAGATCTTTGTCCAGCAGTGGATGTAATTTGGCTGAAACGAACGAGTGAACGACTAAATAAAAAGTTTTGGGTTACTCATTTTGTTAACTATGACCTCAATAATTAAGCAATGATCAGACCTAGAATTGCAAAATTTGGTCCTTTAAAATTTAAAGCCAAAGCACACGATACTTTGTGCCGCAACACATAATATAGTGTGATATAGCTCTTACATAAGATGTTACAGTGTCCAGCTTGACGTGCCGACTTTTTAACTTGATTGCGTCTTGAACCCAAAATATTATTTTCTAATTGAGGCTATCAGCGCAAAAGTGGTGTAACCCACAATTTTTTTTAGTACGGTTTTGGTGTAAAATACATTCGTTACATTACAATTTTTCAATGCAATAGTGACGTAAGCCACCTTTAAAAACTGTGGGTTACACCACTTTTGCGCTGATAGCCTCAATTATCACCACTACAATCCTCCAAAAATCCCTATTATCTATAACCTGAATCTTCAAAAATCATCACTCACAACACGCGCAGATAATCGTTCGTCCGCGCACAGCCTTATCTGCCCTCATGAATAAGTAATTCCGATTTCTCAGTACATTTGACAGGACTCCGGGTGTTTTTAGGGCGGCTGCGGGCTGGCTTATCAAGACTGATGGATGAAGAGACGGTTGTATAGGCCCTGCCTTTTCTCTTTCATAAAATAGGTCACTATTTGTACGTAATACCAGGCCTGTTCATCTCCGCGAGTTTACATCGAAAACAAAACACGCACGATGGCCCANATGTAGGTCAGGATTTTCAGCTGTAAGGGCGCTCTTTTCTGCGGAGATATCCCGTTTTTGCAAGATTCCGTTTAGTAGTATTTATGTGTATTATAAGATTTTAAACTTTCGCGTTCCATTTTGACTTTAATAGTAAGACACGGGTCTTAACGCGACATTTATAATGAGTTACATTATGTACTCACGACTTGACGTTTTGGCTGCTATGCTTGTGACCACGGCTGCAGTCACACAAACATTCCGTCCGCAGTGTCCAGTTTTGCACGATCCTGCATTACTGGATTCCGCAAAAATCCCGCCGTGGGAAAGGGCCCTAATACTGCCCTAGTACCTACTGGCTTCAGATAAATTGAGATTGATTTATATTGATGCTTAGCTTTGAGTGTCGGTGACCAACTTATACAAATAATTTCAATATCTACTATTGCTAAAAACAAATAGCGTACCTTATCGTGGAAAATTGTCAGATAAATAATTGGTATATATACACACTGTAAAGGCAAATAGTCCATCATAAGTAAATGTCATAGTATTAAAAATACAAATATTTATAGGTCCAATCTTTTGGAATCATGACACAGGGCTGCTATGAACTGAAAGATGATAGACAAAAACAAACAATACTCAAGGCTTCTCAAGGTCTCTTTGAATTTTTAAAACATAAACAATATGGGTTTATCTACTGCATAGCTGAATCAATCATTTAGAAAACCGTTGACATTTTGCAAATGTAGCCACGTTTCTTTGCATAACAATCAATATAATCGTATTGATCAATGGTTTTTTCCATACGGAAGGCCGTTTTTCCCACTTGATTGATCGCTTTATGACGTGAATACACAGTCGAAGATTGAATGGAAAATGTACCAATTGCTATATTAGAATAAGCACGTGTAAATCTCGTTTCCCATTTTTGAACGTGAAAATTTTAATATTTACCCTTAAGAATTCTGATAAATAAAATACTGAAAGTTTAAATACGATTACAACATCAAAAACCCTTGGTTTTCAAAACAATAATAACAAATAAAATAGGTCACGGAAGGTGCCTGGATGCGGGCGGCGCAGGACCTGTCTTTGTAATTGTCTTTGAAATCCTTGGGGGAGGCCTTTGTCCAGCAGTGGACGTATTTCGGCTGAAACAAATGAAGATAGGTACTGTAAACCTTTATTCTTAAGCAGCTGTAAGGTTAAAATACTGATCTGTAAAAGTGTTTTTAAAAGCCTTTCATGATTTTTTTTTTCAATTGAAAATCAAGTGGAAGGATCGAACAATTTCCAAGAACTTTTAATTGCATACAGTGAGCTTACAGTAAAATCAGTGTTATGTTTTAAAACTTCACAAAATACCAATTGGCAAACATTTTCCGAATGAATTTTGTTTTCGTAAACATTAAACATTATTACAATTCACAATAAACCCTTCACTTTGAATGAATTGTTATAGGCTCTGTTCACACCATCAAAAGTTTCCCAGAGAACTTAACAGAATCATGATCTGTAAAGGTGTTTTCCGTAACTCTAGTATCAGACTTTGTGAAGCATCTAAAGTGTCTGACAGAGCTCAATAGAATTGACAGATTAAAGATTCTTCTGAGGCATGGAATATTTCACGACCACAACGACAGGTTGACGCAAACCTGAAAAGTCCTAGCCAAAATTGGAAACACACTCATGTTAAGCTAGTTCAAGTGAGATTAGCCTACAGCGAATGTGTCGGACTAGCTGACTCGAGATCCGTGGAATGTAGGTTCGAATCTCGCCTTGGTGCCGTTGGACTATTTTGTGTTGAACCCACTCGTAACACAAGCTTACCACGAAGGGTTAACGGGATGTTTGTATTGCATAAATTAATTACTAACCACTCTTTCTACTCTGACAAAGATGACAGATGTCCGTTTTCACCATCAATCCCTAATGTTTAAGTGAAAACAAAATTCCTGTTATGTCTTACCTACCACAGGGGTCACTAAAAAAATAACATGCATTAAATTGACGGTTCTGCGTATTATGTGCCCTGCTCATTGCCACTTCAGCTGGCTAATCCGTCGGGCTATGCCAGCGACTTTAGTTCGTTTACGGGGGGCAGGGCACGTAGTACGCAGAATTGACGGCCGATGGGGCAGAAAGGTTCTGGAATGGAGGCCGCTACCAATCGATCAACGTGGAAAGCATTGGGGGAGGCCTATGATCAGCAGTGGACGTCCTATGGCTGAAATGATGATGATGATGAAATTGACGGTAAAAACGGGCATGAGTTTCTTCAGCCACTTTTTCTACGCACCAACATATGGGCTGTGTTGTTCCGAAGTAGTGGTAGGGCAAGCTATGTTTGGGACGTGAATTTTATCAGCGCCCTGGAAAGGGCCTATGTACTGAAAAAACTATTTGATTTGATCTTAAAAACAAAAATCCGTTGGTCCTATTAAGCCATAACAAACACATTGAGCCACAGGAACATACCCCCAATGAAACCTCAGCT
Source organism: Ostrinia furnacalis (assembly GCF_004193835.3). Lineage (NCBI taxonomy): Eukaryota > Metazoa > Arthropoda > Insecta > Lepidoptera > Crambidae > Ostrinia > Ostrinia furnacalis. The sequence continues at coordinate 59,416 of NW_021131714.1, read as the reverse complement.
TAAAATCCGGACATCTTTCCCTTTGAATAAAATTGGCTTATTGTTGAGCCGGTCCTTTTTAGTCGCTTTTACATAATCGACTTTCGTTCTTGGCGATTTGAAATTCAGAATAGTCGTGATAACGCTGCTGTGATAAGGGCCGGGCCGACTGGGTCTGTAAGGAACATTATAGCTTGGAATATCTTTGCATAGCTTTGGTGAATAGCAAAAAGATTACAGTTGTTTATATTGGGTAAGGCAAGGTTAGCCTTCTGGATTTTCATGCAACATAATTATTTCGTGCAAAAAGTGTCAAAAATCAAAATCAAAGAAATTTTATTCATATTTAACCACTGGTGGCACTTATGAATGTAATGCTATTTAATTATTTATATGCTTAATAGACACCAATTAGATCTAATGCTTGGAATAAACCTATCTTTACTGGCTAGTATTAACTGAAACATATTGCTTGAATGTTTTGATTCCGAAAGCTATTCGTTAATACTTATCTTCAGTATCAATTGTTTTCGTTTGTTACTATCGGCAGGCCTGGCTCACTCCGCGCGGTACATCCGATAATTACCTACAGCGGAGCGCCCCGCCGCACAGNGTGGCGATCACGATGATCGCCATTGCCATTGCCATGGCTTCGCCAACACGATCTGCACGCGTTGGTTTGGCTTTAGTGAATAAGTATTGTCTTTAACTGTCTACTTATTGTAATTTAGGTAGCTATTAAACCAAATAAAATACATTACGTACCTACATCATAATTTATTACTCTTGTTTTACTCTGTAACAACAAAATCTATTTTTCATAAAGCATTAACTATTAACTAAAATTCTGAAGTACAAAATTGCAAATTAATGCCTAGTACCTATTATTACAATGGCATTGCTTTCATCGCAGGTTCAAATGAGACAAATTGATTTCTTAATTTCGAGCAATTTACTGGCAATACTTATTATTATTATTACTTTGCCTGCGGTTTCACCCGCGTGAATTTTCGTTTGTCTCAGATCGTCATAAATTAAGCCTGTATGTTATTCTGGGTTATAAACAATAATACTGTAAAGTTTCATCAAAATTCGTTCAGTAGTTTTTACGTGAAAAAGTAACAAACATCCAGACATCCAAACTTTCGCATTTATATTATTATTAGTGGGATTGATGTATTATGTCTGTAAATAATACAGCATTTTCATCAGCGAAACTTTGAATAGATAAAGACGTAAGTAACCATCACACTACAAAAACCAAATTCCTTAAACATAGCAGCAATTGTAGTAAAACAAAACCTAGTATTGTAAGCACCTATTAAATTAGATAAAACAGATTTAAATCCTTCCATTTTAGAACACTTCGTAATTCGCGGTTAAATGTTGGGTTGTTTTAAGACAAAGACTCAAAGGCAGCCGCGATGCGTTTTGCATTTCAAATGAAATTCCTCTACTGAAGACTACATTATAAAGGCTGGTACATGTTACTGTCCCGCCCTATGATAAGGCCGCGTTCACACTAAGGCTGAGCACCACCTAACTTTGACCGTAACTATAATAATAACCGGCGTTTTTTGTATGGAGTTTGACAGATTTTTGACGTTTGTCAAAGTTGAAGTAAGATGGTGCAACTCAGCCCTAATGTATTGTCAGCAGACGACCATGACAGCTGACTGTTTACATGCACTGAAAAATTGTGTGTGCTGTGCTACTCATAACATTGAACTCAACTCCTTACACAAATGTCTCATTTAAATTGAGTTCGATCGATCGAGTTGATTATTCTTAACAAAATTAGTAACGAGATTTACGAAGCAAGTGTTGCAGTTAAGGCTGAGTTGCACCACCTAAATTTGACCGTAACAATAACAATATCCGGCGCTTTTTGTATAAAGTTTGACAGATTTTTGACGTTTGTCAAAGTTAAAGTAAGACGGTGCAACCCAGCCTAAGAGGACAATAGCCCAATAACAATTGTGTTGGCATCGGACTGCCATAGTTCGATTCACGTCACCTGCTGAACTATCGTGATTAATTCTATGTTTCCTTTTAATCCAAGGTATATTATTTATAGCCACGATAGCCGAACGGTGAAAGGGTCGAAGTGGCCGACTCGAGATCCGAGGAACGCGGGTTCGAATCCCACCGCTCTGCTCGACTATTGTGGTGAGCCCGCTCGTAACACAAGCTTATTTAGCTTAACACGAGGGGATAACGGGACTATTAGTAATTTGGGCTATACAAATTGCTAATAATCTTAAAAAAAGTCCTTGTTAGTCATTTATGAACTTGTATATACTTAGTTGCACTATTCATATTTTTCATCGCATTCACGTTTTCCATTCACTTCACTAACAATACACTGCATTGTCTAAGTTTCAAGCCAATCAGCGACCGAAGCACGTAGCGCCGCAGTGCAAAATAAAATTGATTGCAGAGATCCAACGACAACAGTTTGAGTTCTTTATCCGTTCGGGGATATTTGAATATGTATGGAAAACACTAAACTACGTTCGACAAAATCAATAGTTTTGAGGCTGACTTGCACCACCTAATTTTAACGGTAACTATAACGTTAACCGGTGCTTTCTGTGTAGATTTTGATAGATTTTTGACGTTTGTTAAAGTTAAAGTAACATGGTGCAATCCAGCCTAAATTTGGTTTTATGAAAAATTCAACTAGGATCTAATCCCATGACCATTCGCTTAACAGGTATGCTATAACTATGAGATGCGGTACGATTTTTCGATAATACGTAATTTATTTATTTATTTATTTATTAAAGACGCAAAACAGATTACAATTATGGTTTCACAAATTGTATAGCATCATTATCAACTCTTTCAATATTTCAATCATGTTTGAGATATTTAGCTTTTGCCAGCGGCTTTACCCGTACTAATTTTTGTCTGTCACAGAAAGACTCTTCATCAAATGAGGACAGAGGTTTAAGTACGGAATATAACTAAAAAAACTATCGAACTATAGTAGCTACTATCCTCCATAATACGTGATTTAAAATTAGTTAATTACTGTAATTTTTTTTTATTACAGTGTACCTACCATGAGTTTACGTTAGGTGTGCTCGCTAGCGAGTACGTCAAAAATCTCTATGAAGATTTTGTTTCTTGAAAGTAGCCGCTAGTGGCGCTGCACGATATGTCATACAATTAAATGTCATTTTTTTACGCAGTCGCTAGCGAGCACACCTAACGTAAACTCATGGTAAGCACACTGTTCTCTGCTCCCGTTCAGTGTCAAGTCTCACAGTGGCCTTACTGAAAGTCAGCTGTTAACAAAACGCATAGTGTGAGCACAGCCTTACGATACACGCTCGCTCCCCTATGACATTTACTATGTCAGTGCGCGCGTGACGGCGCATAAAACGTGATAGTACCTACCTACTTATTATTATTCTGTGTTGATACGCTGAAACGACAAGATGCTTGGATTGCAAATCTTCATGTACAAGAACATTGACTTCATCTTAAGTTAATTGTTTATTAATAAGTTCAGATAACTAAAAAGCTGTTTGTTTTTCACCAAAATACAATAAAATAAATAAAAATAACATAAAAAATAAGTATTAAGGTACGTTGGAGTCTTGTAACTGGTGGCAAACGTTGAACTATAAGCATTTCATAATAATTTATTAAAAGTGCCTAGATAAGTGCATAAAAGCCTAATTTTCTGAAAGTGCCGTATAAATTATGACTCTTTAAAGACTGTTATCTTGCTTAATACATTAATATAATCATGTATGTTTCAAGTATAATTATTTGTATCAAACAAGGCTCTATTTACCTCACGGCTTCTTATTAAGTAAATATTTGGAACACTTTTATTAAAATTTAAAAAATAGCTACATAAACTTCTTAACAAGATTAGTATAGCTCCAAGCTGCAATGGAGAATAATGTCTGCCGTTGTTTTAGTCTACGAAAGAGATAAATCGTCAAATCCTTGCTGCAACATATAATACCACTGCAGTATCACAGTGGAAATATAAACACAATGCCCATTCTTTTAGAGAGAACAAATTAGAATCTTTAGCCTTTGCCTACAGCTTCAAACGCGTGAATTTTGGCTTGTCACAGTGTGCCCTCTCAAACACCTGGAAAAATATTTTATATCGCATGTTTTCCCTGGGTCTAAAACTATATCTTTAAAATTTCGTCTAACTATATCGATTAGATTTTATAAGCGTGAAAGGTATAATACCTTCAATGTGGATGAAGGACAACTAACTTTAAGTTACATGCACAATATTTTGATGAAATACATTCACAGCATGCACTTATAGACTGCAGCATTTAATTTGAGTTAAAACTTCAGTAACTGGCTTGGCAGTAACAAAAGAATTTAGTATAATACTATTTTCTACTAAAATAGTAAGACACAGTGTCTTACTATTTAAGTTGAAATGGGACGCGAAAGTTTAAAATCTTATAATACTAATTTCTTTTGCGAACTGCGAACAAAAACATATAATAAAGAAATCATATTTCACGAACGAAATATTATATTAGTTTATTTGTTATCTTCTTACTATTCTAAGAGCATCTTAATCTTAACACATTGCGTTTTAGCTTGGTACGAATACGAACTAATAAATGTGAAAATAAATAACGTTCAAAATCATCTAAAGAGCCTTCTACATCAATTTATATTTCGCAAGGATCGTATTTAGTTAAAATTCCATGACCAGCTGTATTCGTTAAAGTTAACCGAGAAAAATACTGCAACGTATTTATACTTCTCTACGAGTATTTGAAGCTGACTCAATTGGAAAAATAAACAGACGCAAGAAGCAGGAAAACTGTTGATGCTTTAACATGACAAAGTGATTTCCTAGGAAGTTTGTGATTTTAACGAGCATTCCCTAGTTCAAACAAACAAATAATCGGTGATGTGTGAAATGGGTTAAATGCATTTTAACACATCAAAGCGTTTGCCATGGTTCTTTTCTGGGAAGGAGAGTTTTGGTCTAGAGAGAATAAATGTATTTTTTGTATATTTCGACGAAAATTTAATGATGCGGAATTGTATTTAAAGAGTATAGGACCCCAAAAACATCATGCCTACAATAGATTGACATATTATCCGTCACTGGACTATTTTCCACTCCTACCCTCCTGCCTTCTAAAGTTCAACAGATCTTACTTCTAAGGTATTACAAATACTTTGTTGTAATTTTTGGTATTAGAGACCTTTGGCCTACTTAGCCTACTGGTAAATCCGCCCCAGTTTGCCTACGACTCGTCAAAACTTATAAAATAAATGTATAGCAATACCTACTTTATTATTCTTTTGACTAACTTTAACTTGACTCTAAAAAGAATGAATCTGAACACAAATGGTCTACCTACATCGTTAATATGGATGCAGTGCATAAAGCTTAGGACACACATACTCCCAAGTATTGATACCAACTTAATTTTGCAATAGATACAGATCTTTGACGCATACTTTTCTCGTGGTAAGTAATTAAAACTCACATCGATTTTCGCTCTCAAAAAAACTCATAAGACCTATTTATTTTTTCAAGTACCTCTAAGTACATAGGTAGACATTTAAAAAACACTTTTACACTCCACAGTTGTCTGATAGAATTGAAGATTACTTTTAGAAATGCCCATCTATTTACTAAATTACGTCGTTTATTCTACAAACCTTTAAAAGAACTCTACATTTAAAGAAACTGAGGTGATTTTTTTTCTTCTAGTGTGAATGACATTGGTCGGTTAACTTTACTTTGTTCTTCACTTTTTATTATGCATCTTCAAGCTAGTACTTTTCTAAAATAGAGAAACACGGGTCTCAACGCGTCATTTTTTATATGCTTTACATGTACTCACGGCTTGACCTTTTGGCTGCTATTGCTATTGCTTTTGAGAACCGTGTTTCTTTATTTTACCTAGTTGAAATGGAACGCGAATGTTTAAAATCTTATAGTATTTTTATATTCCTCTTTTTTTCCCTCTTTATTAAAAACATAATACGGCACCAGCACCTAATAGCTCAGTGCAACCTAACCTTAAGAGAATCTCATAAAAACACTCTAGATTCGTTGCCATTTACGACGTGTACGCAATAAAAATGTACTAAAGCCTCTAAAGCCTAAATGTAGAGCGGGTTTACTGCGCCCCGGTTAAGTATATTTCTGGACTAGCGGCCGCCCGCGACTTCGTATGCGTCCCGTTTTACCTCCTTATGGGTGGAGTTTCGTAAAATCTTTTCTTAGTGAGCACCTACGTTCTAAAAGGAACCCCCGTGCAAAATTTGAGACTCCTAGAACTTGCAATTTCTGAGATTTCGTGATAAGTGAGTCAGTCAGTCAGTCAGTTTTTCGCTTTTATAATATGTATAGATTCATCTAGACGTGTTTGGTGGTTTTTTTTTTCGTCGTAGATCAGTGATTGCCTATTCGTAGTAGAGTAGCTCGGTGGTTGGCATAAAATGGATATTGGATAGGTGTCCAATTTGTCATACTAGCATGGCGGCATTTTAGAATCACTAGCAAAAAAGTTACACCAACATAATGAAAGTAAATGAGTTGAGAGAGTTAGATATAATTTTCGTCGCAATTAGAAATTATTTAAAGCCCTCCAGTGCGAAAAGATTACGTTGCCACGTAATTTTTATCCGTCCATTTTGGAATCACAGCTTTTTACTCCCGTATTTTTACAGGACCTCTCAACCACTCTGATTAATTTTGCCCTTTGGCCTAATTAATCGCGTCATTGAGGTATAGAGCGAATAGAACAGCCTACCCCTATTAAAACAATTTCAAAACTTTTGAACTTGTCCGTTTGGTAAAATTATTATAAAGAGTCAAAAATAACATGCAGAAAGTCACCAAATACCTGGTTGATTTAAGTCAGTAGGTAAAGTTGTAACATAATTGACATACAGTGTTGTTACATTAGCACCTAAATGTGATCGATTATCTAATTAAAGACTTTCATAGCGTGAGTAACCATACTACGAGTAAAACCACCGGTTTCGCTTGACGTGTACCTACCTATAAGTGCCCTAAAAATGTAGGTCATATTTAATAAAGAATTTGAATTTATCAAAATAACATTCGTGACAGTTTTAATTCGCCGAAATCCAATCGCTCTTTCTTTTTTAAAAGCTGCGGTACACATGCCTGTAAGACTTCATTTCCACCTGAGATGTGCGTATTGGTTCTTTACAAATAGGTACATCCCTCGTTACGCATTCTCGCTCATCTGTAGTGGAAACGCAGCCTAAAACGGAACAGTAGCTTGCATGGTTGTCATTCATTGGCGGTTGTAAAACTGAATTATCATTTCGTATAGGCTGTACTGGCTGTTATATTCGGACCTGGAGGGCTCCTGATAACAGGTCCCAGATAATTCCCTCTACTGGGCAGCCATCATAAGTAATGGTAATGAGCGCTTTGTGCCGGCGATATAAGAGAAGTCAGTAAGGGTTAATTGTCCTACTGTTATTGAAATTAATTACTTCAGCGATTACGCTCTTTGTTGCCGCGATAAAGATAGGGAATATTTTGTTTGGGTTGACTTAAAATATAAAGATAAAAATCATCATCATCTTCAGTACAGGACTGCTGGCCTGGCAGGCTTCCCCCAATGATTTACAGGTTAGTAGCGGCCTGCAACCAGAGGCTTCCTGAAACCTTCATAAGGTCGTTTGTCCACGTTGTAGGTAAATAGGTATTAGGCACTCAATCATTATAACACACTTTTGGTAGAGCTTAAATCAATTTGAATTTTATACTGTAAAGATACAGTTGAAAACCAATTTCTTTCAGACAACTCGATAAGATGTCAGCTATAACAGTTTAGTTTACGCGTTTCTTTAGTTATTTTCCTTTGTTATTTTAGTTATTCGCCTAAATGTAACCACTTTTTTTTATGCATAACAAGGCAGGTATTTGACCACAATCGCACCTGATGTTAAGTGGGATTCAGTTTAGGATGGTACATATCTGCCCTGTAAGTGCCTATTCACTCTCGCCTTAAAAACGCCCGGATTATAGTATTCGGGAAATACAGCAGCAGGCAACGAATTCCAGTCCCTAGCTGTTCGCATTATAAAAGAGTCATCGAAACTCTTAATATTATTATTAGTAGGAAGCGATTTCTTTCAGACAACCCGATAAGATGTCAGCCATAACATTTTAGTTTACTCGTTTCTTTTTTCTTTAGTTATTTTCATTTGTTAAAATAATTTATTCGCCTAAATGTAACCACTGAGCTTAATATTAACACCCGCGACCGATGACACGGGTTCAAGAAACGCATGTCAACCCAAAATAACCCCTTTAATCTCATGAGCTATGCAAAATATTCTGTAATCCAAGTCGCTGACATGTCACTTCACAACTCGGAACAGTTTTCTTGCGAATGAAGTTAATTTCATTCGCGAATTTGCGCCAGTCTCCTTGCTCGAAGCAATTTTCTGACGACTAGTCCACAAAATAGATAGGAGCAGCAGACAATCTAGAGATAAAGCCACGAAGACGCGCCCCACCAATTTTTGGTGACTTAATTGAGTATTTGCCACACTCCCCAATAATTCTAAAGTACAACTCTTTTGAAAAGGCACTTCATTCTAGCATTAAAATGTTAATTAATTTTAAATTACCTGTAAATTAAGATTTTTAGTTGCATTGTAATTTAAAAAAGTATTTTCATTGAGTTGACAAAATAGTGACGTCACCGGCTAGTATTGCCATACAAAATCTATGGGAGAGTCTCGTTTTGTCAGTTTAAAAAGTATGTCAATGATTGGTGGTGGCAAATACCCTTTTAGCACTCATGCATAAAAATTAGCGTGTAGCGATAATATTTGGCGGGCGCGTCTTCGTGGATGGCACATCTATTCATACAAAGTGAGCTCGGGCACACATTGACAACACTCACCAACACGATATCGTCAATATCGCGCAGTGTCGCAAACCAGTCTAAACCAGTGCAATCGTGAATGCCGCCGGCTTGAGACACCTGCGTATGCAAAATAAAGTACATACAGGTGATTGTCTACTGTTACTATCTAGACCCAATTTGTGTTTAAACGCTAAACGCTGTGTCAAATAACGTTGAACTCACGTGTCTTGGCGAAGGTCAACGACCGGAAGCTTTTGGCGATTGTGATTTCGAGAGGAAAAGGTTTTCAGGATTGTCACGCGTGTCATCGGTGCCATGTAGAGTCGTATAAAATAATTATATGCGTATAAATATCAACTGTACAGGTCAGTTAATCTGATGAGATTGACGTACGGCCTAAAAAAGACCGTGCGTGTAAAATATTAAGTAAAAATCATTGTCAGTTTTGTGGATTAGGTTAGTAAAATCACTAATATCATATTCATGATTCAATTAAGTTTGCATCCAATATTGGATTACACAGCCAATCACAACATCTGAAGATGTATTCAAGCTGCAAATCAGCTTAATACTCAGCAACCAAATCATATCAAAGATCTACGAGTAGATCTCAAACTTGACTTAAGTCTAACTTAACTTATTTACCCTTACAGTACGTGTGAAATGAGTTCCACAAACATACGATATACTCGTAACTTCAGATAGGGAGACGAAGAGGAAATTAGCTCGAACTAGACTTGGGTAATAAAGTTAAGTTTCGCAAGACGGTCTTAGCTCTCAGAGATCGGTCGCGGATAACGATTTTGTTGATAGTTTTTGATATCGACTTCAAATGTTGATTTTACTTTGTAGAGTAGGTTTAGAAAGAAATTAGTTTTACGTTTAAGGCCCGATTCGAGCAAACTTTTATCCGAGAATAACTCCTGGTATAACTGGCACATTGATAGTTTCAGTATAGGAAATATGTGAAAATGTCAAATAACTGACGATTTATTCTGAGATTAAAATTTATTCTTGTTTGGTCGAATCCACCCTAAGTATTCGAATTTCTTTGATTAAGTAATTCTTTGTGTTTAGCAAATGTTTCATCATCATCATCATTTTAGCCATAGGACGTCCACTGGTGAACATAGGCCTCCCCCAATGATTTCCACAATGGCCGGTTGGTGGCGGCCTGCATCCAGCGCCTTCCTGCTACCTTTATGAGCTCGTCGGTCCACCTTGTGGGTGGACGTCCTATGCTGCGTTTTTCGGCGTTTTTCGGATTATCGTGGCAAATGTTTACAAAACTTTATTGTACTATTTAGATACCTATATTATTCTGGATGCGGACAGCGCAGGACCGTTCATTGTGTAAAACCTTGGGGGAGGCCTTTGTCCAGCAGTGGACGTCATTTGGCTGAAACGAACGAGCGAACGAACCTATATTATTCAAAAATGAATATCCAATTTTTAACGTTGTTATGTGTGTTGGATGGAAAAGTACTGAGCGGGTTTTAATTAAGGTTAGTATACTACGTAATTAAAATCAGAAGTATACTTTATTACGTAATTATTTTGTGTTAGTGGATGGTTACTGTTACTCACAAATGAGAGGTAAAAAGGCTTCATAAAATACTATTTGTAAATTGTAGTGAATGTATATTTTTTTTTACAAACAAGCAGTATACACACTTATCTCATTATCTAACTAAACGAATAAACATTGGACATGTCCAAAAAACTTTTTACTGCTCTTACTTAAACGAGTTCTTGGCTAAGTGTAATCCATCACTTGGTCGTTCACTCAGCGTAACAAATAGCAAAGAGTCCAAACAACTAACACTAAGAAAACAACGAAAATAAACAAAGCTTCTTTAGGTCCAGCGTTTGACTCAGTCAGTGCTTAAGTTATGGAAGCGCCAAGGAAGGGGTGATATTGGGGATGTTATGGATATCCGTAACCGTAACCATTCTCGTGCGTCTTCCTTCTTTTTTTTCAAGCAAGAGCTGAAAATCAGTGTTCTGCTCATTTTAGAGCAGTGTCTACACTGAGCTCTCTGCTTTTTTGCATCGCTGCGGCACACTTATACCTTAGGGCGCAGGATTTTCTTGCTTACTCTTTGTAATGTACTATATCTTTCCTGCTACTCCTGTGTTTATTAATCTTACTTTTTGCTTCTTGTGTGTCAATGTGTTTTGCAAATAAACCATTTATCTATATATCTAACCGAAACTTTCGGATATCCGAAATAAAAAAAAATCCGAAACCGTAACCGTAACCGATTCAAAAGTTTCAGATAGTTTCGGATGTAGGCAGTTTAAATAGTTTCAGAAGTATAATTATGTAAAGGCATAAAAGCCTGATTAACCTTTATAATTCCATCTAGTATACATTTTTATTTTTTTATTACTACAGCCATGATTGAACCGTCTTGGATAACTATTGCAAATTGCATTCTAAAGCACAGACATCCGTAACCGAAACTTTCGGATATCCGAAATAAAGAAATATCCGTTACCGCAACTGAAACAGTATAATAATATTCCCATATCCGTAACCGTATCCATAACCGAAACTACATATCTATAACATCCCTAATATTGACATATTATTATGACGTGACAGAGCATACAAATCTGAAGTCTCGCTGACGTTTGATGTCTGTGCCATGTTGGGGGACCGTATGAATGATACCAGAGTTGTTGTTAGTCTCTGCTTTAAGTCTGTTTATTAACGCGGACTACACGTGTATTTATACGATATAGATTATAGATAAATGACGTCACAGCATCAGCACTATACGTGATAAATGTGCTGACACTGTGAACGTGATCAAGATAAGATATGCAGAGATTAAGTATTGTGCATACCGGCACAGTACTCCCCCCCCCCCCTTTAAATAAGAAAAAAAAATGTGCTAATTACAATAACATACATAAATTATCTACGTTAATACATGGTTCAATTCAATCTCTACATACTTACATACATGAAATAAAAATAATGTGCTAATTACATAATACAAATTACAATAACTATCTTCGTTATACAAATCATGTGGTGAAAAATTGTGAAATGTTTATAAAGATGAGATTATAACAAAACATAAACACTGGCTTCTTCCTTATCTGGCGTTTTCACAGTCGTAGGTTGCCCTCGCGCAAGCTCTGCTTTACGCGATGGGTGCGCCTGCCTTGTGTCCTTGCACATTTCATAAGCGTTATCGGCTTCTGAAGACCAAAGGATAGGCGAATTATCATTCTTGAAATATTCAAAGTATTCAACTTCGATACGCGGCTGCGTAATTTTCTGTAAAAACACCCTTCCAGTGCCGCTCCCATTGCTCAGGCACTGAGTCAAGCACTAGACCAAGTTACAAGCAACATTACAACATTCCAGTGTAATAAAATTTTCATATTCAATTCTTCTAAAACAAAGGCAGATGAAACGTGTACAGCGTCAGCAAAACGGGTTACGCCAAGGGTTGCCAGGCGTCCGGTTAAAACCGGACATAGATAGACTTTGAGATTGACTGTCCGGCCAAATTAAACGGTGTCCGGTCTCTCCGGCTTACATTTACCTCTCACTCACGCACAAGTCTTCAAGTTCAACCTTGTGTGTTCCTTTTCTTTCTGTTCTTATCTTTGGTGTACAATAAAGTGTATTTATTATTATTATTTAGTCTTTTTTTTATGTGACAGGAGGCAAACGAGCAGACGGATCACCTGATGGTAAGTGATTACCGTCGCCCATAGACACCCGCAGACCCAGGGGCGTTACAAGTACGTTGCCGGCCTTTACGGTGAAGATACGCTCTCTTCTTGAAAGCTTACAAGAATTCATTAAAATTTAAGAATTTTCATGGTTAATAATAAAAAAAGCCTAGTAATTTAGGGTGTCCGGCTTTTTTACCCAAAAGTCCGGCCACACTGGCTGATCTGTCCGGCTATTTAGACGACTTGGCAACCCTATACGCCAAAGGTCAAGCCGTGAGCGAAATGACAAAAGGTTTCGGTCTCAAAAAACGGATTAAGATGAGACACAGTATAAATATAAAGTACTCGAACAGGGATAGGGCAAGTTAATGTTTGGATAACTTGGCAACCACTAAAAAGTAGGAAGTAATTTCTACCATTACAAATTATCACGTAGTACACAATAAAGATTTTGATTTTGAATTTGAAGTATTGTTTTTGCCCGCTGCTTCGCTTGTGTGAAATTCAGTTTCTCATAGATCGTTATAAATTAATGACGTGTCAATTTTAATGACATGTAAAAAATTTAAAACTGACTCAAAATAGCGCGACTGAATTTAATTATTTTTATCCGCAAAAACGCGTATTTTCCAAAAAACAAAGCAAAGAACGCACATTTACCCAAAAAACCAAAAGATATATGTATTGTACACAGTTACACCATTACATTTTCCTGCCAAGGGACCGTCTCGCGAGTTCCCAGACAGGAAAGGGGGAAGAAAGACATTATTTTTGTAAGCCCACGAAAGTAGGTCAAGCTCTGGCCATGCGATCCGGTGCCGATACACGCACAATGGAGGTAGGTTAAGAAATACTACACTTATGCTTCATGGTCCACTGTTTTAAGGGGTTGAAGGGTTAGGCTAAGAACTCACGGCGCGATTTTCACCTGCGCCCGCGGCGGTTGTGGAATTGTGGTTTTATTTCAAAACTCACGGGAGCGGTTATTTGCGCGGTTATTCTAAGAACTCAGGCCGCGTGCTAAGTCACTGGTACAAAATGGTCGCCCGCCGATCGGCCGGTTTTCGCGCGGGTGAAAACCGCCGAGCGGGACCCGATTACAACCGCGTCCGCTGCGAGCGAAAACCGCGTCGTGAGTTGTGCATTAGTTTTTACAAGTATCTGCATTCTACAGAAGCTGCGGGCCCGCAACAGCCGCGGGCGCGGGTGAAAATTGCGCCATGAGTTCTTAGCCTTACTGAAGTTCTTTGGTCACGTCACGTCTCTAGAAATGAGAACTCGATGGAGAGACTGGTAGTTCAGGGCCGGAGGAAGGCAAGAGAGCACGCGGTCCATCGCCAACCCGCTGGATAGACGCCTTCCCAAAGACCACTGAGTCCACCCCATGGTCCAGTATACTCGTAACGCCTCTAATCGTCAGAAATGGAAGCACATCGCCAGGAGAGGTACCCTCGGAGATGACATCGAACACCCCACCGTGTACCTCGTTAGATATTAAAAAGATAAAATTACTTAGCTTAATTACCTCGTTAGCGCAACCACGACCACTCTGACAAGAGTGCCCAACTAAGAAGAAGATTTAAGGGGGCTTTTTAGGTACGGAAGGCCTGGATTCGATTTCCAGATGTGACAGCAAATGGTGAAAAATCTCTATAGATATTAGTTCAAAGTTTGGTTACGATATTGCAGGCTTCTATCTAGTTGATTGTCTGAGTTTACAAGCGTCTTTGTAGACAGAGTAATTTAATACATACGTATTTATTTTTGTACTATTTCAATATTTTACCACTTGTCACTCCAAAGTGACTTGAAGGCACGTGTCTAAGACAGCGCTCGGTATATTAAAAAAGTCACACTTCTATTACACTTTATTGATATCACAGAGGCATTGTATCTTTTTCATATCCATTTATATGTAACTCCCAGTAGGTAGGTAATTTACTAAATGGTTTGATATTAAACAACTAAAGTAACATAAATATACACAAACATAAATTTAGAAAATGAAAATACACGATTAAAAAATTACTTAACTTTAAAGTCAAAAAATTTAACTTTATTACTCTGGGCTTAAATGAACGTGAAAGGTTTTGAAAGAAAAGCTACTGCCTTCCTATTCTATTATGACTAAAGGTTATTTTGTAAACAAATGCAGGAGCATTTTGGGTGTTATGAATTTCGGAATAAAACTTTACTACCTGTGATTAAATGCCGTTACTTCAGCAATGTTAATTGGGGTCATTATGTACAATCACGTAGCTGTAATGAATAATTACTTCCGGGAATACGAAATTTGTTTTATCTTCGTGACGTTACGGGCGTATAAATTATGAATATTTTGAGGGTAAACAAATATTTATAAGGCAACAACAGCGCAATGATTTCGGCGTTGACCTGTCGGCTTTACAGTCCCTAGTTCAATATCCAGGTACTGATAAACTAAGGTGGTGATAACATAAGCGTTCATATAGCTACATTATTTCAAAGCCTAGAAAAGGTGTCCAGCCGGACTAGGATGCGCGCCGTGGTATTCTCTTATCGACGTCAAAATGTATGGGTAAAATCGATAAAATGGCGTGATAACCGCTTATTGCGGCGCGCATCCTAGGTCTACAGATCATCTGTAGTCGTGTCAGTGTGCCAGGAGATTNGGTCATTATGGATAAGAACCTGCGCTTTCACAAGCATATCGATCATGTCGTCACAAGAGGGTTTAGGATGCTTGGTTTTGTATTGCGAAACGCAAAGGAATTTAAAAAGTCTTCCTCTAAAATACTGCTGTACGTGACTCTTGTTCGTTCAGGTCTTGAGTACTGTAGTCAGGTTTGGTCTCCTCACTATGATGTTCATGTGAAGCGAATTGAGCGCATCCAGAAGCGGTTCATGTGGCATCTCTCATATCAGACCGGGAAGGCCAGGAGTCTTCCGAAGTAAAACAACACTTTTTAAATAATTTTGAAATACTTATGACAAAAAACTGTAGCAAAAAAAATATTTTACCTAATAAAAACATTAACTTTTACTTTACCGTGTCTATTTTCCGACACTACACCTTTTAAAACTGTTTGTCCAATTTCGAATTATCGCAAAACTGAAGTTTATTAATAGGTACTTTAGAGATGGTACGATTATACAAACACCACTAGATTAAAGTTTACCAATCGTAAATACAATAAATGCTTCTTAAAATTAAGTTTTTATTTATTTTACTTTGCTTATACAACCCTGACGCTTGAGCTGTGAGGTAGATCAATTCTGAACACAAAAAAATAGCGCTCTTGTGAGCGTAGTAGTAAGGTGCGATTTTGAATGCACCATGTGCGTTGGATATTTTGCATTATTATTATTACCGTTAAAATGCCGGCATCTGATCCTACACAAAGGAGTGCAATTTCTGTTGCTACTATTATGTATTCTGTGGTAAGGGTTAATTGTCCTACTGTTATTGAAATTAATTACTGCAGCGATTACGCTCTTTGTCGCCGCGATGGAACGATAGGGAATTATTTTGTTTGGGTTGACTTAAAATATAAAGAAAAAATCATCATCATCTGCTGTACAGGACTGCTGGCAGGCTTCCCCCAATGATTTCCAGGTTAGTAGCGGCCTGCATCCAGTGGCTTCCTGCACTTTATAAGTTCGTCTGTCCACGTTGTAGGTAGATAGGTATTAGGCACTCAATCATTATAACACACTTTGAACGTCACATTATTCTTATTTAGGCTCTGGTAGATATAAAGCCCACATCTTTTTGAACTTTATGCTGTGAAGATACATTTGAAAACCAATTATTTTTTTAGTTGTAAGTGCCTATTCACTCTCGCCTTGAAAAGGCCCGGATTATAGTTTTCGGGAAATACAGCAGCAGGCAACGAATTCCAGTCCCTAGCTGTTCGTATTATAAAAGAGTCATCAAAAAGCTTAGTATAATAATACTAATAAGTAGGAAGCGATTTCTTTCAGACAACCCGATAAGATGTCAGCCATAACAGTTTAGTTTACGCGTTTCTTTACTTATTTTCTTTTGTTAATATAATTAATTCGCCTAAATGTAATCATTAAGCTTAATATTAACACCCGCGACCGATAACACGGGTTCAAGAAACGCATGTCAACCCAAAATAACCCCTTTAATCTCATAAGCTATGCAAAACATTCTGTAATCCAAGTCGCTGACATGTCAGTTCACAGCTCGGAACAGTTTTCTTGCGAATGAAGTTAATTTCATTCGCGAATTTGCACCAGTCTCCTTGCTTGAAGCAATTTCCTGACAACTAGTCCACAAAATAGATTAAAGCAGCAGACAATCTATAGATAATGCCATGAAAACGCGTCCCACCAATTTTTGGTGATTGAGTGCTAAACTCATGGATAATTAGCGTGTGCCGATGACACTTGAGACGAATGGTGGGGCGCGTCTTCGTGGATGGTACTATCTATAGATTATAATTATATTATTTATACTTTAGACATCCATACAAAGTGCGTTCGGGCATTGCACACATTGACAACACTCACGGACACGATATCGTCAATATCGTGCAGTGTCGCGAACCTGTCTAAACCAGTGCGAGCGCGAATGCCGCCGGCTTGAGACACCTGCGTATGCAAAATGAAGTACATACAGGTGATTGTCTACTGTTAATATCTAGACCCAATTTGTGTTTAAACGCTGTATCAAATAACGTTGAAGTCACGTGTCTTGGCGAAGGTCAACGACCGGAAGCTTTCGGCGATTTTGATTTCGAGAGGAAAAGGTTTTCAGGATTGTCACGCGTGTCATCGGTGCCATGTAGAGTCGTATAAAATAATTTTATGCGTATAAATATCAAATGTACAGGTCAGTTAATCTGATGAGATGAACTGACGTACGGCCTAAAAAAGACCGTGTGTGTGAAATATTAAGTAAAAATCATTGTCAGTTTTTTGAATTAGGTTAGTAAAATCACTAATATCATATTCATGATTCAATTAAGTTTGAATCCAATATTGGATTACACAGCTAATCACAACATCTGAAGATGTATTCAAGCTGCAAATCAGCTTAATACTCAGCAACCAAATCATATCAAAGATCTACGAGTAGATCTCAAACTTGACTTAAGTCTAACTTAACTTATTTACCCTTACAGTACGTGTGAAATGAGTTCCACAAACATACGATATACTCGTAAGTTCAGATAGGGAGACGCAGAGGAAATTAGCTCGGACTAGACTTGGGTAATAAAGTTAAGTTTCGCAAGACGGTCTTAGCTCTCAGAGATCGGTCGCGGATAACGATTTTGTTGCTAGTTTTTGGTATCGACTTCAAATTTCGATTTTAGTTTGTAGAGAAGGTTTAGAAAGAAATTAGTTTTACGTTTAAGGCCCGATTCGAGCAAACTTTTATCCGAGAATAACTCCTGGTATAATTGGCACATTGGCAGTTTCAGTATGGGAAATAATAATTATGTCAAAACGTTGAATAACTGACGATTTATTCAGAGATTAATATTTATCCTTGTTTGGTCGAATCCACCCAAAGTATTCCAATTTCTGTGATTAACTCTTTGTGTTTAGCAAATGATTCATCATCATCATTATCATTACGTTATTCAAATATCATTTCAGCCACAGAACGTCTACTGCTGAACATAGGCCTCCCCCAATGATTTCCACAATGGCCGGTTGGTGGCAGCCTGCATCCAGCGCCTTCCTGCTACTTTTATGAGGTGGTCGGTCCACCTTGTGGGTGGATGTCTTACGCTGTGTTTTTCGGTTTATCGTGGCAAATGTTTACAAAACTTTATTGTACTATTAAGATACCTATAATATTCTGGATGCGGGTAAAGCAGGACCGTTCTTTGCGGAAAACCTTGGGGGAGGCCTTTGTCCAGCAGTGGACGTCATTTGGCTGAAACGAACGAGCGAACGAACCTATATTTTTTAAAAATGAATATCCAATTTTTAACGTTATTATGTGTGTTGGATGGAAAAGTACTGAGCGGGTTTTTAATTAAGGTTAGTATACTACGTAATTAAAATCAGAAGTCTTCTTTCACATAATTATTTTGTTTTAGTGGATGGTTAATG
Organism: Ostrinia furnacalis; assembly: GCF_004193835.3. Lineage (NCBI taxonomy): Eukaryota > Metazoa > Arthropoda > Insecta > Lepidoptera > Crambidae > Ostrinia > Ostrinia furnacalis. Next base: position 40,784 of record NW_021131714.1, on the reverse strand, counting down.
TGGCTCACAAATGAGAGGTAAAGAGGCTTCATAAAATACAATTATTATAAAGTTTTTGTAAATTGAAGTGAACGTGTATTTTTTTATAAACATGCAGTACTTATTTATACAGACTTATCCCATTATCTAACTAAACGAATAAACATTGGACATGTCCAAAAAACTTTTTACTGCTCTTACTTAAATGAGTTCTTGGCTAAGTGTAATCCATCACTTGGTCGTTCACTCAGCGTAACAAATAGCAAAGAGTCCAAACAACTAACACTAAGAAAACAACGAAAATAAACAAAGCTTCTTTAGGTTCAGCGTTTGACTCAGTCAGTGCTTAAGTTTTTTTATTTTAATGGCAACCAAACCTCTCTGGGAGGTTTCTTTCTGCCAGTGTCGAGTGAAAATTGACATAGTTATCAATAGAACGTGGGTGTTTCAGTTCTATTGATTTTTCATGGATTCCGTGGAGTTAAGTATGCCCGTAAGCAGGTTTCAAGACGCCACCGGGTCCAAAGCAGGTTGTTCATACGACAACCCATGCGCGCTCAAATTCTAAGTATTTCAATGTTTTTTATAATTTATCACTTCACTGTACTTTAGAACACAAAATAACACCAAATTTGTACACTAAAGCCCATTAAATAATAAATTGAAACCATTAAAACAGATCGACCATGCTTCCCGTTCAACTACCCTCCACGGAATCAGTGCTTAAGTTATAGAAGCGGCAAGGGAGAGGTGATATTGATATTGAAGTCTCGCTGACGTTTGACGTCAAAAACACCCTTCCAGTGCCGCTCCCATACCTCAGGCACTGCCTGAGTTAAGCGTTAGACCTATTACAAGCAACATTACAACATTCCAGTGTAATAAAATTTTCATATTCAATTCTTCTAAAACAAAGGCAGATAAAACGTGTACAGCGTCAGCAAAACGGGTTACGGCAAGGGTTACCAGGCGTCCGGTTAAAACCGGACATAGGTAGGCTATTTGATTGGGTATCCGGACGAATTAAATGGAGTCCGGTCTGTCCGGCTTACATTTACCACTCATTCACGCACAAGTCTTCAAGTTCAACCTTGTGTGTTCCTTTTCTTTCTGTTCTTATCTTTGGTGTACAATAAAGTGTATTTATTATTATTATTAAGTCTTTTTTATGTGACAGGTGGCAAACGAGCAGACGGATCACCTGATGGTAAGTGATTACCGTCGCCCATAGACACCCGCAGACCCAGGGGCGTTACAGGTACGTTGCCGGCCTTTACGGTGAAGATAGCTCTCATCTTGAAAGCTTGCAAGAATTCATTAAAATTTAAGAAGTTTCATGGTAAATAATAAAAAAAGCCTAGTAATTTAGAGTGTCCGGCTTTTTTACCCAAATGTCCGGCCACACTGGCTGATCTGTCCGGCTATTTAGACGACTTGGCAACCCTAGTTACGCCAAAGGTCAAGCCGTGAGCGAAATGACAAAAGGTTTCGGTATCAAAAAACGGATTAAGATGAGACACAGAATAAATATAAAGTACTCGAACAGGGATAGGACGAGTTAATGTTTGGATAACTTGGCAACAACTGAAAAGTATTAAGGCTGGGTTGCACCATCTTACTTTAACTTTGACAAACGTCAAAAATCTGTCAAACTCCATCACCGCACAGCATTACAGCACCGGTTATCATTACAGTTACGGTGAAAGTTAGGAGGTGCAGCCTTATTAATTTCTACCATTACAAATTGTCACTTACGCCCGTATTCACAAATGATGCATTAAAAATAATAATGTAAAGTTTCATCAAAATCCTTTCAATAGTTTTTGCGTGAGACAGTAACAAACATGCATTCATATTTTCGCTTTTATACGTGTAATATTATTAGTAATTAGACTTTTCCATAGTAGACGGCAATCGCATTTGCAATTACATTTCTTTGTTCAATATAATATATTTTAATTACCTAAGTAAATTTTAATGACGTAAAAAAATTTACAACTGACTCAAAATAGCGCGACTGAATTTAATTAAACGCAAAAACGCGTATTTGCCCAAAAACAAAGCAAATAACGCACACTTACCCAAAAAAACATAAAGATATATTGTACGTACACAGTTATACCATTACGTTTTCCTGCCCAGGGACCGTCTCGCGAGTTCCCAGACAGGAAAGGGGGAAGAAAGACATTATTTTTGTAAGCCCACGAAAGTAGGTCAAGCTCTGGCCATGCGATCCGGTGCCGATACACGCACAATGGAGGTAGGTTCAGAATTACTGGAGTGAGGGTTCTATCAGAGTACATACAAATGAGTAGGTTTTCTTCATAGAAACACACCGAGCGCGGTTTGTATGTGAGCGTGCCAATACGTATGCGGCACGCACGCACACACTGACAAAATTCGGCGCAACTCCCTCTAATTCACGCAAAATTTTGTCAGTGTGTGCGTGCGCGCCGCATACGCATTGGCGCGCTCACAATATAAACCGCGCGCGGTGCGTTTCTATGAAGATAACCTACTCATTTTTATTTACTCTGGTTTTATGGTCCACTGATTTAGCGGTTGAAGGGTTACTAAAGTTCTTTGGTCACGTCACGTCTCTAGAAATGAGAACTCGATGGAGAGACTGGTAGTTCAGGGCCGGAGGAAGGCAAGAGAGCGCGCGGTCGATCGCCAACCCGCTGGATAGACGCCATCACAAAGGCTTCTTATTCCACCATGATCTAGTGTACTCGCGACGCCTCTAACCGTCAGAAATGGAAGCACATCGCCAGAGAGCTACACTCGGAGATGACCTCGTTAGATATTAAAAAGATAAAATTACTTAGCTTAATTACATCGTTAGCACAACCACGACCACTCTGACAAGAGTGCCCAACTAAGAAGAAAATTTAAGGGGACTTCCATTTCCAGATGTGACAGCAAATAGTGTAAACTGTCTATAGATATTTGTTCAAAGTCTGGTTACGATATTGCAGACCTTAATCTATCTAGATTGATTGTCTGACTTTACATCAGCGTCTTTGTAGACAGAGTAATTTAATACTTAGGTATTTATTTTTGTACTATTTCAATATTTTACCAATTGTTACTCCAAAGTGACTTGAAGGCACGTGCCTAAGACAGCTCTCGGTATATTAAAAAAGTCACACTTCTATTAGAGTTTATTGAATATTACGGACGCGTAGTAATTATACAATTTGGATGCGTGTATGATGATGTGATTAGATAAAAATATTAGGTACTATTATGAAAGACGCGTCTATGATGATGTAGTTTAGTTAGATAAAACTATTATGAAACTTAATTTTTTGATCATCGCAGATAGAAAACCAAGTAGCAGATACTAGTGAACTATTTAATCATAACTCTAGGCACAAAATTAGATGCCCATGGTCATACAAACACACACTTCCAATTTATGACCATGATTGTAACGCCCCTGGGTCTGCGGATGTCTATGGGCGACGGTAATCACTTACCATCAGGTGATCCGTCTGCTCGTTAGCCTCCTGTCACATAAAAAAAAAGAAAAAAAAAAGAGAGGAATGAGTATAGAGGGATAAAAGAACTACTGCATTCCTATTCCATTATGACTAAAGGTTATTTTGTAAACAAATGCAGGAGCATTTTGGGTGTTATGAATTTCGGAATAAAACTTTACTACCTGTGATTAAATGCCGTTACTTCAGCAATGTTAATTGGGGTCATTATGTACAATCACGTAGCTGTAATGAATAATCACTTCCGGGAATACGAAATTTGTTTTATCTTCGTGACGTTACGGGCGTATAAATTATGAATATTTTTAGGGTAAACAAAATAAGGCAACAACAGCGCAATGATTTCGGCGTCGACCTGTCGGTTCTAAAGTCCCTAGTTCAATATCCAGGTACTGATAAACTAAGGTGGTGATAACATAAGCGTTCATATAGCTACATTATTTCAAAGCCTAGAAAAGGTGTCAAGCCGGACTAGGATGCGCGCCGTGATATACTCTTATCGACGTCAAAATGTATGGGCAAAATCGATAAAATGGCGTGATAACCGCTTATTGCGGCGCGCATCCTAGACCTACAGATCATCTGTAGTCGTGTCAGAGTGCCAGGAGATCGATATTTAGGCAGTTTAATGTAATTCTTGATCACAAAGTTATGAAGGATTAGCGACCCGCCCCTGCTTCGCACAGGTATGCAGGTATTATACCTACCTACTTTTAAAAACATTCCTCTTGAATCACTCTATCTATTAAAAAAACCGCATCACAATCCGTTTCAAAGATCTAACCATCCATAGGGACAGACAGACAGGAAAGCGACTTTGTTTTATAATAAGTAGTGATATTGATAGAGAAGCTATCGTAAGCAAATTCTTGCTCAATTTTAGAAAGAATTAAAACTAAAGTTCACTGCAGCGTGAAAAAATTAGTTCTGTCGTGAAACTATTAAATCATGCCGCACTAGAGTCTAGATCGCATACAGATTTATAATTATAGTCGAATGTTAAAGTCACACTAAAGTAAGGTGTACGGATTGCAGTACAGTTCAGTTGAACAGAGCGAGTGTTCGGATCTCGATATCTATATAGTGTGGGTACCTAGTTTATTTATCGATCTTCTTCATAGGTACTATTTTAATAAAAACCATCTCTACTCTTTTTACACAAAAATTAAACACGAATACTTTGCATAACTTTGTAAAATATTGCATAAGTTTTCCTTTCCTCAATTTCCCGTAACTTTCGTAACTGCATTAGTATTCTACTCCACATAGTGCGAAGGAAATAAATAACATTAGANACATTAGACACGAACAAGCTCAACATAGTATAGGTAGTTAGATAACTACCTATACTATGTTGAGCTTGTTCGTGTCTAACAAAAATGATTGGTTAGAATGTCGATGTTCAGACACAAAGTCATACCTAAAAGTATTTTTTATGCAGGACAAGGCAGGTATTTCATCATCATCATTTCAGCCACAGGACGGCCACTGTTCAGCAAAAGTAATTTATTTTCTGCAAATAGGCTTTTAAAAAGCGCTCTTTCACTTTCCAGTAGGTAATTTTGGTTTGACTTTAATGATTTAACCTCAAAATTGCTTCGAGACAATAAATGAGCCAGTGCCGAGAAGAAGCAGCATAAGAAACTCAGTCACTATCTGTGCATCTGCTAATTCCTACAGACTATAGACTTTTTATTTTCCTATACCAAATCGGTGCAATGTGCGTACTTTTTTACTAAACTTGTTCATACTGATTAACAGCTCGACCAAACTTCCTTCCTTCCTTCTTTCCTGAACACTATAATCCGGGCTTTTTCAAGGCGAAAGTGAATTGGCACTTACAGGGCAGATATGTACCATCCTAGACTGCATCTCACTTAATACCAGGTGCGATTGCGGTCAAATAAGGCCTTGTCTTACATAAAAAAATGTAGTCTTCGAGGACTCCGAGTTTAGGTTCTTATTTTCTCACAAAATGTATGTTTAGACCTGCCAACCAATTAATAGAGACAAAATAATTTAATTAAGAATAAGGCTACTTCTAATTTCAAATCCGCGCTTTTAAGCAAACGAGCTTAATTCATTTATAACTAAATGTGGGATCATTTTACTGAAAGTAAGAAATATTAAGCTACGACAAAGATTAACGAACCGGGACAGCGAAGATTTAATTCGGGACATGAATTATTCAGAACACTGGCCATCTGAAAATGTCTCTAGTGATATAATGAAGTTTGTATAGTCAAGAATATTGTTGAAAATGACTTAAGGCCTGATTTCTCAATAGCCGGATAACTTATATCTGAAGAATAATTTTGGCATATTGACAGTTTCAGTATAGAAAATATGTCAAAATGACAAGTTTATTCTTCAGTTAAAAGATACCTGACGATTGAAAAATCAGCCCTAAAGCGGCTGAATTTGACTGACCGTCATTTACGGTCAAAAACGGTCAATTTGATTTCAGTAATAGTTTAGTACTTCTTTAAAGTTTTTCTGAGATTTAGTGATTGATAAAAGTCTACAGCATCTTAGCTGAAATAAAAAAGTGGTTTGTAATGATTTACTGAAGTTAAACATTTCACAGAGAGTCTACAACTTCTAAATTGAAACATTGTGTTTTGTAATTATTTATTGTGCTCTCTTTCTTTCTAAAATTTCATATTAATTTGGTACCTAAATAAATAAATTATTCGGTGGTAGTACAGCCAATTTGACTGAATTTGACAGTAAATGATCGGTCATTTATGGTTTTTAATCATCGTGACCGGTCAGACTCACTCAATTTACATCTCTAGTCAAGAAGCTCTGTTAAAGCTGGTGTCAATTGACGTCGAAAGTAAATTTTGTGGAAACCAAAATATCTTGAGGTGAGAGGGTCTAGTTGAATTCCAGTCACTTGACCGTTGTGGTGAACCTAACACTTACCTACCTATCACTTATCTAGTGGTAAACACTTTAAACATTTTGTAAACCTAATAAACTAACGCCCGTATTCACAAACGATGCTTGCTTCAAAGAAGCAGCAAATCGAACGCACAGCATTGAATAGAGCTCTGTAATTAGTTCGTGTGTCACCTTATGCGTCCAAGCGCACTGTGAAACCTCATAGTAATGTCTGTGAATACGTGCGTAAGCTAGGAATAATCCTGGTTGTATCGTGATTAAATGTAAGTGTGAATAGTATACACTCAATACAAGTTTTTTTTTAAATATTAGTAATTTGAAGAATACTCGTGTATCGAATCGACAGTTCGATCGTTAACTTGCGAAATTGAACTAATTCCAACTATTTGGTGCCTAGTGTGAATCTAGATTCATTTCATGTCTCAACCGTGAGTAGGTATCAAAATTCAAGAACAAATGACGATCGAAACATTTCTCTCTGTCTCGTATTGATCTTAGAAGTGACAACTCAATTTTTTTTGGCAATAAAACAAAACGAAACGCTATCTACTATCTGAGTACTATTTTATTTATTCTTAACCACTCAAGAGTACAGATAAGGGATAATAGAATGTCAACCGTTATGAATGGAGGTACTACGTGATATTCATGTAGGGTAGTTTGATAGCTCTACAAAATGGCTGTGACAGATTTGTTACGATGATTACGGGTCAGATGGATATCTTGGAACCTTCCACTTGAAAAAAGGCGAATAGCCACTTATAGGACAGGTATGTAACAACACAACTGCCTTAAAGGTGGCTATTCGCCTTTTTTATCCTAGACTGCATCTGACTTACCATCAGCAGGTGTGATTGCAGTCCTACCTGTTTGTACCTACCTAGTCTTACATGTTTTGTGCTGCATAAAAAAGTTACCCACTTTTTTAGAAGATTTCAAAGGATTGTGACTTATGACCTGTTTTCATTCAGAAGTAAAAGGGTTAAGAAGGTTCTTAACAAAAGAGTTTATAATTAAATTTGAAGTACCTAGGTACCTACCTTTATTTTATTTCGTTAAATGGATCTAGAGACGAAGCTTGAATCCTCTCTACTGAATACATTCCAATATAAGTGAGAGGTTCAATTAATTTAGACTGCTGGATGAAAAACGATTTTAAGGCGAGTATAGACGAAAGACGTCTATACGAAACGTCAAGCAGTGAGTACATAATGTAACATTATGATCCATAACGCGACATTTTATTAATGAGTTACAGTTACACGGGTCGTGTCTTTCTATTTAGATCCACAAGGTGATCCGACGACCTCATAAAGGTAGCAGTAAGGCACTGGATGCAGGACCGCTACTAACCGCGCCATATGAAAATCATTGGGGCAGGCCTATGTTCAGCAGTGGACGTCCTGTGGCTGAAATGATGATGAGACAAGAACATTTTCTCGAGCATTTCTACGTAATATTAACGTTCTTACGAATGGTATAATACTGGTTACTTTAGACATCTTACTAGTAGAGAGAAACGTTGTTTTGTTACTAGTAAGTGCTCTAGTTCATACTCACCTTTACGTACAAAGATTCTAGTACAGTTAATAATGTGAATATGCGAATACAAAGTGTCTAACAAACATTAATATACTGTTCATTCCCTATGAAATGCCTACTACGAAATTCCTTGTATTCATCACAATTTGTCATTTTGATCTTTCGTCAACAATAACACGAGACAGGCGAAAAATGGGCATCCATTTTTCAAACACGCAACGCCTGGCTCATTATAAATATTTCAAAGGACGCTTCTAATTATTTCTAATTAAACTTCGTAAGCACGCAATATTGATACAGTAGGTTTGTAAAGAAATACTCTGAAAACCATGTTAGTTTTACTTATTACAATTTATTATTCTGGCGTTAAGAGTTCATCCAGTGTCTTTTTCTAAGCAGCTAGCGAAAGGTCGTGGGTCGATTTCCACTTTAGGCAGATTTTTCAAGTTATCTTCAAAATCATGTTAGTTTTGCTGTAAAATAAGATTTTTTTAACTTTGCAGTCAATATTCAATTTAGTTTGTGAAATAATGACCTTTGCCATACAAAATCTCAGTTTTTGTCAGCTCATAAACTGTAATGTCTGTTAACTTGACACAAATTGAGTGATAGTTTATCTTAATAATCCAGGGACTTTTTGAGGTAAAAACGTAAATGAACCACTATTAGGTTAAAAACTACAAAATTTTCTACTTGGCCCAAAGGCTTACCAGAAGAGAATGCCATAGCATTAAGTTGTTTAAAATTTGTGTGCAATAAAGCTTGAAATAAATAATTAAAAGGAAGTCTGTATTAGATTTACCAAGAACGCTAAAACCTCAATACACGTAGTAGCGCAGTTCCGATTTGCGGTTGAATTCGGGAACTGCTAAGAACAAAACTTTCCTAAGTGAACAGCATTCAAAGACAGATCCATTAGTTCCATAACTCAATTAAAAACTGCATTTGGCATGCGGCGTGAGTGGGAACTGCTTGAGATAAAATAATCAGTAGGAACACGCACATTTCAGGAATGAAATATTTTTAACGCTATATGATTACGCTGCTACTACTCGTGGGCTTTTAAATGAGTGGGTCTCTGGGAGACTGAGGAGATCCTTACAAAACATGTTTCTCACAAAAATTGGGCAATTTTCTCACACAAAAAAGGAGATCCTCTCAAGATCTATAGTTGACAGGACATGCGGATCGTCAGTTCATCTTATAAATTTCGAAGCGAACCTACTGCTATATTTTAAATTGTGATCCTGTAATCAAATAGCTACTTTCTTTCCTCAAGTTATTTTAGAGCAGCTAGGTAATTTATTCTTGTGAAAGTTTTTATCTTGAGAGGAAAAAGTACGTTTAAACTTTAATGCAGTTCACATAACTAGTTAGAAAAGATTGTTCGCTTGATAGATAAATATTTATTTAAAGATTGTTCGCTTGATAGATTAATATACAACCCCGTCACAGTTTTCTCTAGAATCTTCAATAATTTTCCTTTTTGAGGGAAGCCTCCTTTTGAGCCCTAGCATCGCCACCTCAAGTCCGCTATTCAGTCAAACGCTTGTCACTATTTTAATTTGGCCCTTGACATGCTAAAGCCGTGATTTCAAAGGGCAAACGAACGTCAACTTCGGCAAAGGGTAAACGCCTGTCGTAATTGTCACGGCAAAAGCGTGGCAATGACGTTTTAGGAGATGTGAAAATATGAAAAGGGGCTGGAGATTTTTTTTGTTTTAGCATGATTGTATTGTTCTTCGTAATAATATTTTCAAATTAATATTAAATTATGCTACACTGAGAGTAACCGCGCTTAGCTGAGGAGCTTAGCAGCTTATGTCAGTTCACGCGGTGTTAAAATATCACAAAAGTGCTAACATTATTTAGAAATCTTCTGAACGAACATTGTTTATACTTAATTTATACCCAATTTATATTTATTTAGTTTATACTTATTTTGAAATTTTGATAATGCTAAATATATTTTCTTGAAAGCTTCTCGTAATAATAACAAGACTCGACATGCTGAAAACTAGCGTCGTGACGTGACCTTTGGTATTATGGTTTTCAGGATAACAATATAACATGACATAAGCAAAGGCATCGTGATTGTGGCACGGTAATATAATTTCAGGTTTCTTCTTTTTCGTGTTCTACTTTGTTTTATATCTCATTAAATATTACCAACACGTTTCATGTAATAAATGCAGGTACCTTATATCTTTTAAAGGTTAGGTTTTTAATCTAAATATAAGTATAAAAGGAGAAACTGACTGACTGACATATCAACGTATAGCCTAAACGGCTAAACGTAGGCACTTGAAATTTGGAAGGGACGTTTGGAAATTCCCACGGGAACGGGCCCCTAAGGGGGTAAAGCGGGTCCACGCGTACGAAGTCGCGGGCGGCCGCTAGTAATGTAGTCTAAAAAGTGTTTAAAGGACTTTTCGTGCTAGTTGTATAACCGCTCTATTATTAATTAGCTAGCTAATTTCAAAATGTTAATTAACAACCGTAAACAGATTGCTTATTCATGCTCATAATCCGGCATTATAAGGGTCCATTTATTTTTGGAAACAAAGGGGACAATTTCATGGCCAACTTTGTACAAACAGTCTTTGAATGTCAAAATGTCCATTTTCGTTGCTTTGTATATAATTAATTTATTAATTACGATCAAATTAGTCAAAAAACCTTACCTAAGTAATACGTTACTAGTACCTACCTACGTAATACGAAGTTTTAATCGTAGGTTAGTACCTACGAAGTAGTCTTCGTCGTACATTTTCATATTATAGATTAGAACTACATATGAAAAAGTTTTTAATATTCAATACAAAATATTCCATAAAGAAGTAACTTGTTTATTTTTTTACATTCAGTAACATTCATAATGTTTAGTCTGTCTGTAATAATCATACCTACATAGCCATGTGCACATTAACGTCTTTTTTGGTGTTACAGAAACTTAACCACTAATTCTTTTCCAGCCAAACCGTAAACAACAGTTTACAAAAGGAAATTGGGACTAAAATATTTAACCCAAAAAGCGTAATCTAAAAACCAAGTCAATAAAGCAGTAAAAAGTAAAATAATTCCTCTAATACTGATTAGGCGCGAGCTCACGCAACGCCGTCACGAAGGCACATAATTTTGTGTTATTTCCTGTGGAAAAAAACTTTGACACTCATACACGTATAATTTGACGTGTTTTGGATGTCAAAGTAGATTTATGACAAGGCCGAAGCCGTAGAGTATTGAGAACGATAGACTCTACAATGCTTTTCACAGAGAGTTTAACTTCACAACAAACTTATGACGTTTCTGTGAACTTCAGGGTTCGTTCGTTCGTTCGTTCGTTTCAGCCGAAAGACGTCTACTGCTGGACAAAGGCCTCCCCCAAGGATTTCCACAAAGACCGGTCCTGCGCCGCTTGCATCCAGGTACCTCCCGCGACCTACACCAGATCGTCGGTCTACTTAGTGGGAGGCAAATCCAGGGTATTTAGACAAAATTCATGGAAACGAAGCTATTGTGCCAATGGTTACCATGTAAAGTTTTGTACATGTTTATTTCAAAAGTAGCTTCTAACCTTTAGTTCAATCAATCAGAGTAGGTATGTCTGTTCACTTTCTTTTGGGAAATCTCGCTTCACCTTAGCATCTGCACGCCTTGGAAAAGAGTTAAGTAAAGAGAAAACCCGTAATCTTTCATCCATTATAAGTACATCAATGAGCAGGAAGGTGTTTCTATATTTAAGTACGTTGCACATCCTGCAATTTGTATTCTTCAGAAACTGTACAATAATAACAATAAAAAGCTAAAGTTAACATAATAGAACACTTATAATATAAACGTTTGCGGAGTCTACACCGTAATGTAGTCTAGTAGAAAAACTTTTACACTTTCATACCTATACATACATACTCGTAGTTAGTTTGACACATTTGTATGTCCAATAGATTCACAGCAAGGTCAGATCGAAGGCTTGGCATTATGCTATAATGTGAATCGATGTTTCACCCGTGTCAGCCAACCATGCATTTGTTATAGCAAATAGCTACATTATAGGCGTACTACCTTTATCTTTTTTATTTATGTCTTTGGATATTATGTCTTAAAAAATTGACAATGAATTTGGCTAGGTGTTTCATTTAAGCTACAATAACGTGACGATTTACATTTTTAGCATTGTAGAAAATGAAAAAAATCCCATGTACTGTGTGCTTACCACGAGTTTACGTTAGGTGTGGTGCTCGCTAGCGAGTAGGTACACTGGTACATACGTCAAAAAAGTCTATGAAGATTTTAGTTCTTGAAAGTAGCCGCTAGGGGCGCTGTATAATCTGTTATACCTACATTTAATGTCATTTTTTTACGCAGTCGCTAGCGAGCTCACGTAAAGTAAACTCATGGTAAACACACTGTTGATTGTTTGTGGTTATGTTTAAATAGGTACTTGGGCAGAATTTACTACAACTTACAAGTAAGTATCTAAGTATTCTATGTAGACGCTGGATGCAGGCTGCTACCAACCGGGCAATGACGAAATTTGTAGGTTAAATATTACTGTAAAGTTACGTGTTTACTTTGTTTTAGCTCCACAATGTTTCAACCACGATCTAAACTTCACCAGTAAAATTTTCTCATACACAAAATCGATCAACTTTGTCCATTCTCGACCGATCTAAAGCCCCATCAAAATTGTAATCCACTCTGATGCCAGCAAAATAATACTGATAATACCAGTGGCGGTGCGCTTGACACGTTCTTTAATTTTATTTTATATCGAGTCCATTATCAATTTAAAAGCGGAAATTGGACAAAATATTCGCTGTTATAACGTACCTACACCTACGCAAAATAAAGAAAATAAAGTTATCTAAAGCCCGTATTCAAATCGTACGCACACCGTTGAATAGAGCTCTATGGTTGGTTCGTGTGCCACCCTGTGCGTCCACGCGCACTGTGAGACCTCATAGTAATGTTTGTGAATACGGAAAAAGATATAAGACGTAGTGTGGGCAATGGGCAAGCATTAAATAAGTCTCTCTAAATAAGTTGACCGAAGATCTGGTGAAGGTCGCGGGAAGCACCTCGATGCGGGCGAATATACAAAAACCCATGTCATTTTAAATTTCCATTGGATTACGAATACTAGTTTTGACAATGAGCAGAGTCAGTGACAAAAAACGAATATAAATGAAAACTCATAAAACCCAATTATTGTTGCAAATAGGCTTTTAAAAAGCACTTTTACGCGTCGCAGTATTAATCCTACCGCTGCTTCGGGACAATAAATGGGCCAATGCTGAGAAGAAGCAGCGCAAGAAATTCAGTCACTATTGTCAGCTTCAATTATGTACTTAATTGATCAAAAGTATCGTCAAAATAACAGATCTGTAAAGTTATACTGAAGTGATCGATCTGGCAATAATTGATAGAAGTTTTTACAAGCAAAGCCGATGTTTGACTCCAGGCGGCCTTGCATTAGATGAAGCGTTAAATCCATTCTTCTACGATTGACGTAAAACGGTTTATGAAAAAGTAGCTTTTGCCCGCGGCTTCACCCGCGTGAAATTTATTTTGTCACAGATCGTCATAATTTATAACCTATATGTTATTCTGGGTTATAAACAATAATGCTGTAAAGTTTCATCAAAATCCTTTCAGTAGTTTTTGCGAGAAAGAGTAACAAACATCAAGACATCCAGACATCGACACAAACTTTCGTATTTACAATATTAGTAGGATTTATCAGTTTTCCATTATTTAAACAACATTTCGTAGAAGAGATATTTGATAGATATTGTGGTCTATCAAAATTAAATATCTCTTCTACGAAATAATAATAATAAAATAATTTATAATGGTTTGAATTTCATGGTATTAATTAACTTATGGAATTATTTTATGCGGTCACGCTATGGTCATGATAGCCAGATTTCATGGAAATTATGGAAAAGCAATAAAATTGACATATTACGCATACAATAAAATTGTTTTATCGAGCTGTTATAACTATTTAAAAAAAGAAACTGATTCATTCGTTTATTACCTACGATAGCCACACAGTGATACCTACATGTTTTGCGCACCTTATGAAAGTGCATTGCAAAATGTTGAACATAATAGTGCTGGATATTAGGCATTTTAAAAAAATCGGAACTTTTTTTCTACTTTAGTGTCAGACCGAAATTTCACCTTTGCACTGAAAAAATGTTTGGTTACTGCTTACACAACAAAAGTGACCACTGAACACTTTGGTTATGAGGATCAAAATGTTGTGTTAATTAAACAAATAATTCTGTAGTGAGCTAGACTTAGTTAACACTTAGTTCGGTGGTCACTTTTGTTGGGTAAGCAGTAACCAAACATTTTTTTCAGTGTGACTTCTTGACTTTCCGCTACAGGCCATGAACGGCCGCGTTCCCTTCGTCTTCAATCATAATAAGACCCTGTTTGCTCAGCTCTCCGAGCGAACGTTTGCTCAGTGCCCACAGAGAAAATATCGCGCCATTCTTCAAAATAACCTAAAATATTCGCTTCCCCGTGAAACAATATTTTTGTATGCCTCCGCTCTAACGCTTGGGTATATTGAAATATTGTGTTTATTGTACTGCTCTATCTATGATATATTGACGAATATTAACTTCTATATCTTTATGAAAATATTTTCCAAATTGAGATGTTCTGTACGATGATTAGGTCCTTTTTTTGGGCCATTGGTAGCAGCTAACTATTTCTTTAGATAATAACCAGACAGTAATTTAAACAAAATGTACCAAACTGGTATCGGCTAGCTACCTTACGACCAGATTTTTCCAGACTGACAGGACCATCTTAGGTGGCCTCCGTTTTGGGAAAAAAAACATCTAATGACACACTTCTTTACTTAATATACAGAAAGTTTCCCGAAACAAACTGTTTGACTCTAATTGCGTATCCTATTACTCTTTTTTGTATCCATTTTGCAAAATTTAGTTCAGTACTCTAGTATAGACTTCCATTCCTAAAGAATTCATAAATGAATTTCAATCAATTCCTCCAAAAAGTAGGTTAACAATCTATCCAATATAGCAAACCTTTCAGAACAAAGGGCGCTCAATCAAAAACGCCTATTCACGATCAAAACCTAGCGCTACAATGGATTCAATTTGCTGGTCCATTATGGGCCATGCCTAAACATGCTTTGTTTGGGGCTTGGGGCTTACTGTAGGAAGCGGCAGAAGCCTCATGTCCGTTTTCACCATCAATCCCTAATTTTTAAGTGACCCCCATGAAAACGAAAATCCTGTTGTTTTACCATAGGGGTCACATAGAAATTAGGGTTTGATGATGAAAACAAGCATTGGTATCTATTTACTCCGTTCGTTTAAGCCAAATTAATGACGTCCACTGCTGGACAAAGGCCTACCCAAAGGATTTCTACAACGAACGGTCCTGCGCTGCCCGCATCCAAGTGCTTCCTGCGACCTTCACCAAATTTTCAATTCAGTGTCTCTAACTTAACGCAAAAATAATAATAATTTTTATCATGGAAATAGATAAAAACAAAAGTCTGTTTCGTAGTTATCTATACTTATAATAAATCTGTAGAGAGGTCAATTCTGTACATGAAATATATTTTCAAAATAACTATCAGGGGATGATTAGTGATCGATACTGATGCTAAAAATGCAATCAGTAAAATTTTTGTCTGTCTGTCTGTATGTTCCTTATAGAAACAAAAACTACTCAACGGATTTTAACGAAACTTGGCACAATTATTCTTCATACTCCTGGGCAGGTTATAGTATACTTAGGAATTCTCACGGGAACGGGAATTAGCGGGAAAACCTTTTTGTATGAAAAATCTAAACCGATTAAGTAAGACGTTTGAAATTTGACATGCAGGTACCTTAGTAAACTTAACTTAATGCTTAGTTACAACAGGATATAGCAAAATTCGCACGGGAACGGGAGTTAGCGGGAAAAAACATTTGTATGAAAAAATCTGAACCGCGTAAGATAGATGAAGGGGGGGTAAAACGAGATCCACGCGCACGAAGTCGCGGGCGGCCGCTAGTTATAAATAAGATTCGTAGAAGTTTGTCCCGGGGGAAAGCTAAACTGTCATTGGAGCCGCAAGAAAAAAATAACCAGAGGGCTCTTAGTGTGAGTTTTCATCAAACGCGCTCACTAGGGAAACGTTGAAAAACTAAAATTTTCATTATGTAAACTCACACTCAGCCCACAGAAGAACATAGAAGGAGTTCGAAGTTACTTTAACACAAAAGTGAACCTGCTGAGTATACCTGTGGTATTATAAACCACGATAGATCGCTCTTATAATAAAGAACGCTGCATAACAGCGCGTGAATTAACCGATGTCTACCTCGAGGTAATATAGCGGTGTTGCTAAATGCTGCCTTTAGAATTTGGCCGGAGTGATCTTTTGTCCGGAAAAATGTTTGGGCGGATTCCTTTTATTCTAAAATCGAGATAATGTATAGGCTAGCAGGTTTCGCTTACTACGAGTATTATACCGACTGCTCAGTATTTTTTTTGTATCATGACGTTTGACATTAGGCCAGTGATAATATGTAAGTAACTATGCCAAATTAATTAACTTAGGCACAAAATACAAGAAACCGAAACATTATTTCACAAAGAAATAAATTATACATCCGTCGTTGGCTACATTCTGCGATCATTATTATTCGAAACATAAATATTATTATCATAAAATAAATAATGGAACATTATTATTCATTCTTAGTAACGAAGCGGATTTATTCCTTTATTTCCGTTTTTTTCTGATTGTGATTTGTATCTCTTATTACAAGCTCGAATTTATAGAATCAAAATAACTGTGTAAAAATATTTTATAAATAATAATAATATCGTACCTACTAGAAACGTTGGGAAATCACGAAAAAAGGCCTCAGTCCATGACTTTTATAATCCAGCTCGATGTCGCTCATCATTATCATCGTTTCAGCCACAGGACGTCCACACTGCTGAACATAGGCCTCCCCCAATGATTTCCATATCGCCATATGGTCGGTAGCGGCCTGCATCCAGCGCCTTCCTGCTACCTTTCTGAAGTCGCTCAGTCGGACAAAGTTTCCAAGATTACAAAAGTTGTGGCATACATAATCATTTTTCAACACCTACATAACATGGGGTCCTAAAGTCCTATTGCAATGTAAACGTTAACCTTCACGTGCACACGCTGGAATGCTGATTACCTACTGTCGCGGTCAACCCTCAAATGCTCACGGACAAAGCGTTTCGCGCGTGACTGACGAGCCGCGACGAAAGACCCGTTTGCAGTGAAGGGTTAGGTATGGCATGGTAAAATGTAATAGTAGCTTTTGCCCACGACTTCACTCGCGTGAATTTTTGTATCTGTATATATTTAGTAAAAAAAAAAAAATTCTTTCGAAAGTATTTATTGCGCACGACCCCCTTTTTAAAATCAAAATTAAATCTTTTTTAGATCTAGTTTTTTTGAAACATTTTAATATACTAAACAAAAACTAAACATTTCTAATGACTCACTCTATCTATAAAGTTGCATGAAAATCCACTGAGTAGTTTTTGAGTTAATTAAAAAAACAAAGACGCGTAGGTCTATAATTTATATTACGTAGGTAGTGACGTCTTCATTTTTGTCACATGAATCACTACATGCTGAAAAAGATAAAATTTTCAGTGATCTCAATTGTGTAAAGTTATCTTTAACATCTTTCATCTTCTACCAAAACTTTTACTATGCCTACGAGTAATATTATTTTGCATAGTAGGTACCTATAATAGACATACGATACGTTACAAATGTGACATTATAGAATACATAATAGGTGATACGCATACCGTACCAAATGTGAAAATGTGATACATGAAAACACAAACCAATTTCAGCTGTCCCTCTTGACAGTTATAAGATGGATTAACTGCGCGTGTACCGTGATGGATTAAGCGGGTAGGAGTAAATTAAAATCGGATTAACAACATTTTAAATTCAGTACCTACTGAATTTAGGCCTCACGATGACCTTTAACTTTTGGCTGTTTATTATTTGTATCAGAAAAGAAATTTATATTTTAGGAAGAAGACTACGTTTTACCGCGGGTAACAATGTGGGGCACAGCTAGTCTATATAAAATATATAAAAATGAAACCCGTTTCGCGTTGTCACGGCATCACGTGTGAACGGCTGAACCGATTTCGATAATTCTTTTTTTTAAATGTTTGTGGAAGTCCAAGGATGGTTCTTACGGAAAAAAATATTAAGAAAATCTCTACGCTAAGGCGGTACGAAGTTCGCCGGGTCAGCTAGTAAAATATAAATCACTAGCTGTGCCCGCGACTTCGTTCGCGTGAAAACCCGTTTTCACAACATTTTTCATTTTTGCTCTACAACTATTACTCGTATCGTGCGTGATGGTATTTATAGCCTTCCTCGATAAATGAGCTTTCTAACACTGAAAGATTTTTTCAAATCAGACCAGTAGTTCCTGAGATTATCGCGTTCAAGTAAACAAACAAACTCTTCAGTTTTATAATATTAGTATACTTAGATTAACTTAATTTTGAGGAATGTACATATGTTAAAAATTGTTGAAAGTATTAGTCCGTTTCAACCACGAATTTTCTTCTGCTGCTAGGTAAAGTTTTCCCCATGGATTACAACACGGATTGCATCTAAGCTGTCCTATAAACTTTACTACCTACTAAACTCATCGTTTACAGCCCTATTTTAGTTTAAATTGACTGGCCTTTAAAACGTCACAGTGCCGGTGTAATTACAGGGCAGACCAAATTAATGCCCCGACTTTTGAAACTAAGTAGCTTTGTACAGGTTAATAGCCCTCAGGTTACAGGTTAATCTAGTAAGGCTATTTGACTCTACTTAACTGTCTNTCATTCCGTGACTGTACAAAAGAAATACGCAAGTATTTAAAACGAAATTAACGCTGACGTGTGCAAACATTACTCTCCAGTCTGAAATGCGTGTTGGAAATGTTCACAAGGAAGAATCCCGAATTATTTTAAACCATTTTAACTGAACTTTTCCATGTTTGTTTTAACATTTTCCGTTTCGGCGTCCCGCTGTTAAAGAAAAAGACGGGCCAGAAGGAGTTTTATAAATGTTTTGGGGGTTCCGCAATCAAAAATATCTTAAAATGATTTATTAATTCTTTTCTGCTTAGTTAATTATTCAAATGTGTTGTTTTTATTATTCTATATTAAATTCCCAGTGTTATGTCAAGAATGACCTTATGTTCAGCAGTCTATTTAGAGATACATCCTCCTCTTATAATCTTAAGAGGCTTGTTTTCAGCAGTTGACGTCTTGTGGCTGAAATGATGATGATGATGATGACAATTTCGATCTGGTTATGAGAGATAATCGCGAATAGACGATCATTTGTAACTGGTGTCAAAACATGTAATTTACCTATAGTTATTTTTGTTTCATAGTCGGCTATTTTCTTGCTGTACTTTACAAAAAACCGGCAATAGGATAGTAATCATAATGGTCTATACACTTGCGGATCTCTAAAACCGAAACGCGTCGACATTTGGACATGTGCCTATTCCGGGAGCATTTTTAATCTGCGCCGCGGAACGCAACGAAATATGGCGGACAAAGGCAATTATTTAAAAGTGTGACTTGACAGCGCCGCGGCTGCCAACGCAGGATTTAAGGGCGGTTTGTCAACAAGGGAAAGATGACACAGTACTTGAAGTATGTGGGAACTTGCACAATTTTTAGGTAAAATTCGTTGGCCCTAGCCTTTATAACCTGCAACGATAGTAATATCATGCATCTTCTAGTAGTTTTGGTGCATCATTTTTGATTTTCATGCACATTTATATGCATCCATTCTGCAAATGTCAATAACTCGTGTACACTTTAGCCTCTACTAGGTACACCTACAGTCTACACCCTTTACTTTAATTCAAGAGCAGATCACTATTATCGTTTCAACCAAAAGACATAATATTGGACAATACTGGACAAAGACTTTTCTCAACGACCAGTCCTTCACTGCTTGCAACCAGATGCTTCAACGGCCTTTAGTACCACTGCCACTTATTTTTCGGTTACTCTGACTCTCCTACAGATCTCAATATTAAGATATATGAAAATATTCTCACTTCCCAAACTCTTTTAACCCGTTGGCTTCCCAACTGGATTACCCTCCATCCCGCGCGTGACGTATCGCGGAAGCGTCGCGTGAGCACGCTGCGCGAATAAAAGATTTACATGCACACACGCCTTCCGGCCGGGGCGTATGGCGAGAGTTATGATTTTGAATTTGTAAGGCTGCGGAAGATGTTTTGCAAAATAGAGATTTGTTGGGCAGAAAAATATGTATTGTGTAGATTTGAATGAATTCAATAATATTTTGTACAAAAATCTTTCTTTACATAGAAAAACGTCAACTAAGTAGGTACTTTAATGCAGTGTTCCGCAAAATTTTTGTGTTCAAGGTACATCTAGGAAAACGATTTTTTTGGAGGTACACCACACAAATTGATTTTTAAGTAAGATCCTTTATTAGTAGTACCCTTACTTACTTACTGACCAAAAATAAGTTATAAGATAATCTTATTTTTCCGAGGCACGCCATCTAATGACCACGGTGCACACAATGTGCCACGGTACACAGCACTGCTCGAATGTATAGAGAAATGAATGTATCATTGATGCAAAATACAAATAGATTTCAATCCTCTTTGGAGATGTTTTCGACCTTTGACTTGTTTTGCTACAATTTAAAAACGCCGTAGTAGCGTAGCTCGTAGCGTTAGTCGTAGCATCGAATTGCTACTCTCGTAGAAGTGTTCATAAAATCGTACCAGTAAAATGTTTCGTAGTATGGAGAAGAAATTGCTAACAGATGAAAGCTTTAGGATTAACGGGCACGGAAACAAGATAAATGTCCGAAAATATTTAAAACGAACAACCAGAGAAACGGCAATAAATTCTGAAGCGTGTCTTCACTTAAAATTTTTCTGGATGATAAAATGCTGTGAGTATTAAATAGTAAAAATGAATTAACTCTCTTAATATTTTTATCTGCCTGTTTATTGTAAATAATATTATGCATCGTGCAAAAAAATAATTAAATAGCAATTATAAAACCAATTTCGAATGTTAATTCAATGTTTTGTTTATTGTACTATAGTTTATTAATAAGTATTGTTTGTACTCTTTGTAGTCATACTCAACCCGATAAAAAATAATAATAAAAAAGTAACACACCAAAGAATGAAATATTAAATTATCCCACGAATATACCGACCAAAAGTTTAAATAATTTGAATATAAACAAAATACCTTTTAAATGTTGTGTAGAACATAACATGGATTGCATCACAACGATTTGTTTCCGGAAGAGCGTGTCCAGCAAATGCATTTCTTCCGAGAAATGGGGACGGCATTACAGATGGTCCGACGCGCTTAGAATCAGGCTGATTGTATGACTTCTAAGAATTCCATGTGATACTAAAAATATGTGATAAAAAATATACTAGCTGTGCCCGCGATTTGGTGCGCGTAAAAATAGTTTGAATATTTTTTCGCGTTTTGCAACATTTTTCATTACTGTACCGTAAGTTAATTCAGCTTTATAATAATATTATTAGCGGCCGCCCGCGACTTTGTACGCGTGGATCCCGTTTTACCCCCTTAGGGATCGAGTTTCATAAAATCCTTTCTTAGCGGATGCCTACGTCATAACATCTACCTGCATGCCAAATTTCAGCCCGATCTGTCCAGTGGTTTGGGCTGTGTGCGTTGATAGATCACTATGTATGTCAGTCAATCAGTCAGTCAGTCACCTTTGAGTTATACTCGTATATATTTGGATTTATAAATTACTAGCTTTCCGCCCGCGGCTTCGCCCGCGTGGAATTTTGTCTGTCACAGAAAAACTTTATCGCGCGCGTCCCTGTTTCAAAAACCGGGATAAAAACTATCCTATGTCCTTTCTCGGGACTCAAACTATCTCCCTGCCAAATTTCATCAAAGTCGCTTCCGTGGTTTAGGCGTGGAAGCGAGACAGACAGACAGACATACAAAGTTACTTACGCATTTATAATATTAGTATGGATCTGTGTTATCCTCTTTTTCCCATTATTTGGGGTTGGCTCTCTTTGTTTTGAGACGCTAGGACAGTCCTGGGTTGTCGAAACATTTGTCTGGGCACGCTCTAAGTCCTATATTATCTGTGCTTCTTTATTATAATGTTATTTTCCATATGATGAGAGTGCATTTTTCCACACATCCCCAATTCGCAGCAATAATAAGTTGAGTGGCAAGGGGATGCCAGAACGAGGTTCGGTCCGACAATTATGCGCGACACAAGATGCAGCCAGCCACATGCCGCGCGAAGGATCAGCATTCTTGGGGCTCGTGCACATTAGGGGCAAGCAGGGTGATTAGGAAATCGTGATGAGCTCTATGGGTCGACAACACCGGTTTAACCGACTCTCCTCTGTCCAAATCTGAGAGATCTACTCTATGGCACTCCTTGCCAATGGCTGAAATGATGATAATGATGATGATAAGCAGTTAATTTATATCTTATTGACTTCTGTTTGCAGCTTTGCTCTCACGTGAATAATATGAATTTTGTCACTTTAGTGTGCAAAATTTTAATTAATTACTATGACATATTTTTGACTCGACACTTTCTGAATTTTCGCTCAAAAAGATCGCTCAGAAAGTTCCATTTTAGAACAGTAGGAAATTTTATGTTTCAAACTCGCTGCATCACCTTTCTTCTTCTTATTCGTTTCGCTCTTGGTAGAGCGGTAGCCAACTACTTAGCGGAAACCAATAGTATCTCCAAGCGTTTCTGGTATATAAAACCCTAGCTAAAGCTCTATTTGACCTAGATAGAATCCTTTAGTTAGTCCTGTTACGTTTAATGCACAATAATAATTCATTTCCAATCACACAATCTGCACGCGCCCTTACCCAGAGTGCGGTGTAAAAACGTCCCGCCGGCGACAACGCGCTGCGTGTCGCTCGCAACGGCCGCATTTGGCAAGCGACAACCCCCCTCCCCCCTTGGGTCGTGGAGACCAATCCGAAATATAGCCACAAACAGAAGTCCCGGATAGTTAAAATACACCAACAGTTACTTCAACCTTCCACCTAGCATAAAATTACTTTTCCCCGTGTATTTTTAAAATTTTCCCTTTATCATCTCGTACACATCAATCAAAGAAATTCGGTATTTTATTGTAAGTTTCTGGTAGAATTAGAATCAGAGGTGGAATTGTGTAAAGCAATCGTAATCATTTGACAGTTCATAACGTACGATTATTCTGTCAAACGTTTTTTTTTTTTTTTTTTTTTTATTTGTGGCAACCAAACCTCTCTGGGAGGTTTATTTCTGCCAATGTCGAGTGAAAAATATTGACATAGTTATCAATAGAACGTGGGTGTTTCAGTTCTATTGATTTTTAATGGCTTCCGTGGAGTTAAGTATGCCCGTAAGCAGGTTTCGAGACGCCACCGGGTCCAAAGCGGGTTGTTCATACGACAACCCACTCGACACTCGATGCGCGCTCAAATTCGAAGTATTTCAATGTTTTTTATAATTTATCACTTCACTGCACTTTAGAACACAAAATAACACCAAATTTGTACACTAAAGTCCATTAAATAATAAATTGAAACCATTAAAACAGATCGACCATGCTTCCCGTTCAACTACCCTCCACGGAATCCATCAAACGCTTTGTTTATCGGATTTTATCGTACGTTTTGAACTGTCAAATGAAGGTCATTTATCAATAACTACTAATCCGCGGCACACTGCATCGAGTCATCTTTACACTAAAGAGATTTCGGGACTCCTATTGCCAGTTTGATAAACCATATTATCTTTCACGGTCAAAATTTTGGGAATAAATCTGAAAGAATCATGATTTCAGGCACTTCTGGCGTCTCGGGCTTCACGTAACAGAATAAGCTTTATACACACAATTATACTTCTAGGAAATGACCCACTTTATCCAATTCCACTGTGGCGACCCCACAGAGCGGTGCATTTTTGCCCGACACCGCCGCGCATCGAACTGAAATATTTTAAGCGATTACAGCTTGTGTAAAAATGCAATGATATTTTCGAGGATAAAATACGGCATTGTTTTTGTTTTAAATGGAACTGGGCTTTGAGATACGGATTAAAACGTATTTATAGTTAACAAAGTGGGTACCTGTTAGCACGCATGAAAAAGCCTATAAAGGCTGATATTATAAGTAAAATTAAGTTAAAATTTAGTTACCTACTTAACTACTTATTACGTGTAAACCAGTCATAATGGAAATTAATGTCGTTACTCAGAGGAAGAGAAGACGACCAAGTACTTAAGAAAAAGAACATATTGTGGGTATTTTTCCACATAAAATATTATGATCGGAAAATATTCCACAAAATTTTATTAAATATTTTAATGAATCTACAGTCTTTTAATAACCAAAGATTAGATAATGTTTCAATGAACGCTCCCGTCCTTAATTGGTGTTTCAAAGATAATTAAGAAGTTAATTTCAACAAGTAAATAGGTGTACTTAATGAAGCGACTAATTGCTGTGGCCCTGATAAGAGGATGTTAGTCCAAAAAATTATGGTGGTATTGGAAAAATTTCAGATTCGTATGGTAATTTTTTTCTTGGAACGAAAATAAGACTATTCTTTGTTTGCATACGCCAACCTTTTTCCCATCGATTCAATTTGTTTCATAGAACTTCCATGAATCTATTTGTGTTTGATTTGACTTTGACGAAAATTCACATCGCTCCAGATTGTTACATATTATTTGTACAGTGGAATTCAATTATCATAGGTGTCTAGGAAACTTGTGTTTTCTTGTTACAATAGATATGATTGGCACGTGTGAAGTCTAATAAAAGCTGTTCTGATTTGACGAATTGTTATCCTGGGCTGATGTATTATAGTGAAACGTGGCGATGTAGGACAAGCCTTATTTGGAACGCAATTACATTCCTAGAAACCAGATAAATAAATAATATTTTGGCTAGATATTGTCGTTTTCTACAGCTTTGAACATCAAAATACTTAAATGCGTCCTAGAAAATGCTATTACTTCAAATAAAGGAAGAGCTAGACCGAAATCTCCACTTCCGGTTGAATAGAGCCTGCGACGGCTGCCCGGCGGACGCGCGACGTCGAAGGAAACTTCTACTGATTGCTTTACATCTGTAGAGCTATTTTCGCTTCGTTTGTTATTAAAATTAACTAGTTTTCTGTAACGATAAACATGACGAGTACACATTTCAGTCGGTCGTCAGTTTTTACACCACCATTATTAAATTTTAAGGTGATTCCGTATTTCGGGGGACATTAATCGGTGTCCTGGTTGACTCATAGCAAGTTACAAGGCTTACAAAAATAATAATTATTTTAATTACTCTAAATTATAATCGTGTGTAATTAAAATTAATTTTAAGTACAAACAACCGGTCGTCTCAATTCAATCTCAACAATCAACATAAAACGAAAAAGAGCCCAATAACATCGAAAGCAATCCCAATAACGTGCGAGCGAGACACGCGACGTGCGGACGTGTGGACGTGTCGGGCCGTGTCGGGACGTGTAGCGGCGTCGACACGTTGTGGACGTGCTAGCTAATTGCCGAACATGTTTGGACGTGATTGTGCGTCCGGTGTTAGTTTGTTACTGCTCCCTTTTGAGTGGAGATTGGCTGAAAATTGGACGCTTGACCTGCATTGCTTACTTTGTCACGTTTATTCACTTGCCTTTCGGATGTCGCTGTCCTGTCCTGTTCATGCATGTAGAAAAAATGCCTATAAAAATTAGCATTTTTTATCCATAGTTTATGATTTTGATCCACAGTCGATCATTTGTAATTCAATATGGTGGAGGTAACCCGTCTCTGACAATCTTGTTAACAATGCTTTATTTTTCTTATTAGGGGCTACTTTGTTACTATAGCGCACTTCCTTCTCTGCCTTCAGTAAAGTTACCTAACAGTAGCACCAGTAACATTACCTTGCAACTTTGGAGTAAAGTACTGCGCGAAAAGCAGAAAAATGTGTATTCTCAATATAATAATTCCTAGTCTAACGTATATTCAAATGTCTAGTAAGCTAGCAACAGCTAGATGGCCTAACCTAAAAATGAAACTTACCAGCAAATGTATTCCAAACCGCCCTCGTAGTGTCACAACATGGCTTTGTAACCTCCGGTTTGACTGCAATTGACTGATCGTCACGTACAACGTCCGATATCCGAACACGAGTCATAGCCCAGGAAAATGCCGACAGCACACTTCTAAATCTTTTTGAAGAGATATATTTCGATAGGACGAAAAACGAAGGCTTCATCTCACTTTTGTTGTATCTGAATTTGCTAATTTTAAAAAGAAGATACACCCAGCGTCAATTAGTTGGTGACATCCAAGTAGCCAACAAATTCGTTGTCACGAATAATTTGATACTCTACCTTTAACGCGGATTCAATGAAAAATAATATTGATTTTGTCAAATAAATTTAATGAAAAGGACTTAATCGAAAAAAGCGACCCAAAACAGAATCACAAATAAGTAGCAGGCTACAAAAACTTGGCATCACTCTAGCTTGATTCTGGTCGGGAATACTCTATATCTAATCTATTAATTTTTCACTGTATGTATCTCCTCTACAAATCAATCTTACGACGATTATGTCGTCGTTTCTAATCAGATAATTACGGAGGCGTTGCGAACTGGCTGTTACCCACAAAGCTGTGGCAGCCAGCGGCTGTTCGGATCGTCGACACTATGTCAGCCAGCGCGACATGCCCCGACATGGCGACGGCTCTCTGCACCCGTGCACGCCTAATGCGCGTCTTGCTTCGTTATAATTATCTGTAATAACAACGAGTAAAACGTGAACATTGTAATGTTTTCATTAAAAAATCATGTTGTAAATAATATATTTTTATATTTCATGGGTTATTATTTTTTTTTAATCTATCTAACTAAAAGCACAGACAAAGTAAAACTTTTAAGTATCCTTTCTCACTTTGTTTCAGTACTTGACGGCTTATTTTTATTTCTACGTCCCATCTAAAAACGCATCCCGTAGATTCCAATTTCCAAGTAGACGAGTAGAGAGTGTTCATATAAACAGCCAATCAACAGAAATGTTCAAATTGATAAGTAAAAGACCAAGTGTGTAAAACAAATTTATTTCCGTTTGTTTTTTCGACTACTCTAATTAAGAAAGGTTACTAAACCTTTGTTTGTCACCTGTCATCTGCTTTGCAATGGAGGAAAGTCGAACTTTAACTTCGAACTCCTATGTTCTTCTGATTAATTTCGCGGGTCCAATGACAGTTTAACTTCACTGGTTGGGTTTTTATTGGCGGTCAATCTGTAGATCCTGGCTACACAGGAGTTGCAGCGGTGGGAACGAGAGGTGGGAATAGTCCCGTACTCTAATTAAAGACTGGCTGTTCCTCACGGGCTGTGCTGTGGCACGCAGGCAGCTTCCGAGTTGGCGCCAGTGTCAGGCGCGTGACACGCGAGATGTCATATGCTATCGGCTTGCATCTGCATCTGAATCGCACGTCGCGTCATGTGTCACTTCTAATTATGCATCTAGAACAAAGTAGAGTCATGGAAAGGGCCCAAGTGAAATATAAATAATTAGGTTCCGATCTTTATTTCTCCTGTTATTACCAATGAGGGTTTTCGCGATTGAAAAATCCGCCAGATGGCAATACGTAGACGCGAGGTCCAAATGCTGCATGATTGGTTATTTTTGACATGACATTGACAGATATGTCAAAATCCACCAATCATGCAGCATTTGGACCTCCCGTCTACGTATTGCCATTTGGCGGATTTTTCAATTGCGAAAACCCTCATTAAAGGATGTGATGGAAAATCAAATGGAAAGCACCTTTTCGAAGCTGTGTTTAAACCGCAGAACATTGCCTATTAAAATAATTAATTTCCAAAGGGATTCCCATTCCAATCTCAAACAAATAGTAGGTATCAGTGAACGGTACTGGGTATCAAATTAATGTTACTAGTTGAATGTTACCCACTTACAAGTGTTCGATTGCACAATGCTTCCAAAAGTACTGATAATATGACTCGAGGTTAAAGCCAGAACTGTCTCCTAAACGAATAGCTTCTTTCAAATTCAATTTATTTATTAGGTAATAGTAATTTCTATGAATGGTTGACACGTTTTGTACTTTCGCATCAATGTTTATCGAGTGGTCGCCAATATATCACACTTGTCACGTCGTGCGCCGACTGCACCCGCTCATTTGTCGAACTCCGCGGCCGTTATTAAGCGTGGACCATACTGGAGTAGAGATTAGTGGGCTTGTGCTATGTATTTACTAGTAAAATATATTTACCTTTAAACATTTCAACTAAATTACCTCTAGGCTCCACTACTAGACAAAAGCCTCCTCCTTCTAGGACTTTAACAAACGTCAAAAGTTTGTCAAACTCAATACAAAAAATAACCGGTAATCTCATCTCAGTCATAGGACGTCCACTACTGAACATAGGCTTCCCCCAATGCTTTCCATGCTGCCCGGTTGGTAGCGGCCAGCGTCCAGCGCCTTCCTGCTACCTTTATGATGTCGTCGGTCTACCTTGTGGGTGGACGTCTCACGCTGCGTTTTCCGGTACGTGACCTCCACTCCAGAACCTTGTAATGGTTATAGTCACGGTTAAAATAAGGTGGTGCAACTAAGCCTAAGAAACGAATCTACTGTGTTTTTACCAACTGTGCTGTGTTCGAATTATCGCAGCTGTGGCGCGGTAGTTAATATTCATCGCATATTACTTTGCGCCGTTTTTTGTTGAAAACAATTTGCGAATCGGTGGAAGGAAACAAATAAGAATTTTCGCTGTGTAAGTCAACAAATAACATGTTTTGTGTCGTTACTGGATAACGAATTATGCATTTTATTGTTGATTGGGAGTATAACTTAAATACAGTGTGAGTCACGTTAAAGTGTACATATGAAAATAGATGAAACTAGACCTACTCGTATTTTTGTCGACAAAAAAGAGGTCAAAAATTTTTTGAGATTTTTTTTTAATTTATTATAGAATTTTTTTTCTTCCAATTACTTATTGTAAAGAAAACGTAAGAACTTTTAAACTAAGCGGTATATCCTGATAAAACAAAAACAATAATAATGCTAAATAACAGGCGATACTAAAAAAATACATAAAATACACAAAAAAGGCCAGAAATAATAAAAAAATATACTTTTTGAAAAAAATATGCTTAAAAATTCGTGTTTTTTTGGTTATTTGATAAATTTCTCCAAAAAGTGCCCCTATGACTGGTTTCTATTACTTTGTATTGTTCTCTATCATATTACCTTCGTAAAACCAAAAATCCCATGTCTCTATCCCTATCACAACGTTTGCAATGATCTCACACTGTATAGCTGCTATAAAGTTACACAAACGTTTTTTTAACACTCTACAAGGGTTTTAAAAACTTATTTCGTCCTCCCGTTGTAAGTTACTTGATTTATTCATTGTTAGCCGTATGTCCTATTACACTATTTTAGTTGATTTTTCTATTACACTAGCTTTTGTCCGTGGCTTTTGCCTTGTGGCCTTTATTATAGCCAATCTATGTAGCTTAGTAATAAAGTGGCTTTCTACAGGTGAAAGAACGGTTCCCGCGGAAGTACATCTGCTTGTTTTAGCTATTGGACGACTTGTGACTTACCTACCTATATAAAATCTGTAAATTCTCTTATAAGTGACTGTAAGGTTTTTAATGAGAAATAATGTTCTTTAAACTAGAAAGAATC
This sequence comes from Ostrinia furnacalis, assembly GCF_004193835.3. Lineage (NCBI taxonomy): Eukaryota > Metazoa > Arthropoda > Insecta > Lepidoptera > Crambidae > Ostrinia > Ostrinia furnacalis. The sequence goes on along the minus strand of NW_021131714.1, from coordinate 11,026 downwards.
CTGCTATTCTAGAGACTACTTCCCATAAAACAGAATCACAAAGTGACAAACGATACTTCCAAAGAATATTCCTATGAAAAGCGTCGACTATTACAAGATTGCCAATGCCCGTTTTAACCATCAATCCCTAATTTATAAGTGACCCCTATGACAACAAAATTCCTGTTATTTGTTACCATAGGGGTCACTTAAAAATTAGGGATTGATGGTGAAAACGGGCATAAGTCTATTACGCGGACAATACATCCACTTCGTAGACCGCACGGGGCTTCATTTGAATGCTAGTATCAAAGCTAAAATCAATTATGCCCCCGAAGCACTTACGGCCGTCAGTCTGTATCGGACAGCAAGCATCGGTTTCACTGAAATTCAATCAGTAATCAACTGTCGACGGGATGCGTACTGCTCGGGACACACTGGTGATATTGTGACAATCTAATGATGATTTGTGACTGATATACTTGTATGGAACAGCAACCAGCATTCTCTGTGATATTCCCATTTGGACTAGGGTAAACCGACAGTCATTGGACGTTGCCAGTCATTGGACAAAACAACCTTTGAATTTTCCTAAAATGAATATTCATTTAAATACAAATGAATATTCCTTAAAAAAAACGCCCTTTTATCTCCATCAGTCGGAATCTCTCAGTTGTTGAAATAGAAATGCTATTTTCAACCGACTTCAAAAAAAGGAGGAGGTTCTCAATTCGACCCGTATGTTTTTTTTTTTTTTTTTTTTTTTTTTTTAAATTTTATAAAAAAAAATAAAACCGACTCCAAAAAACCTACACTAAAAAGCAGAATAATAATTACTAATTACCTACTTATTTATTAGGACGAATTATTAATATTTATGTAGGTATACCATGATTGATACTTTTGGAGTCGGTGCAGGCAAACTTTACATGTTTCATAATCTTGGCACCGACTCCAGAAGTATCAATCATGGTATACCTACATAAATATTAATAATTCGTTCTAATAAATAAGTAGGTAATTAGTAATTATTATTCTGCTTTTTAGTGTAGGTTTTTTGGAGTCGGTTTTATTTTTTTTTATAAAATTTAATTAATTCAGTAAATAACTGTCCAATAACTTTCTTAAGTGTCCAATGACTGGCAGTTTACCCTAGTATTTATTTTTTGTGAATTTTACGCATTCAATGTGCGTTATAGGACACCAAAAACATGTTTTAAGATTACGGAAAGACGTATGAAAGGGTTTTTTAACCTTTTGCGACTCCTTTTTTAGTTTTTGTGTAATGATCTACAAGGAAGATATTATTTAACCGCAATCACACCTGATGTTAAGTGAGATGAAGTCTAGGTTGGTACATACCTGCTAGACTTAATAGCTATTAATTCTGGTCTTCATTTAAACAGTCTTAATAGCAGAGCCTCTCAAGCTGTTATAGAAGAACTACAATTTTTCAAAATCTAGGTTTACACCATTTTGTAATATGCACCTACAATGGCAATATTTTTAAAACTTAAGTCAGTGCAGTAGTATACGGTCAAAAACATGGAGTCATTAATTATGATATCATGTAAACAAAATAAATACTAGTATAAAGCTCAAGATACGTAATTTCATTAAAATTTTTCATTTTCCACAATGTACCCGCCGCCTAAACCTGTAACGGCAAAGTATTCCAGGCGCGGCTTACACACTCGCTCAAATGAATGTTTGCCTGCCTGATTGTCGTGTGTGCGCGCCTTTATCATAATGAGCCGTTTATATGAGGCCTTATTCAGATCCACGCAGCTTCCGTGAATTATTATTCAGTTAGCGTACACTGCTGGTTTTGTTTTCGTGAAAATGCCCAAAGATCTGGTTCAGCTAGCGATGTATACAAAATTTGTGAAAGCGCCGCTAAAGATGATAAGGTTAGATGTTTACTGGTACGGCAACCGAAATGAAACTTAGTTATGTAGAAGCACGTTTTCGGTGTAAAAAAAACCCGTATTGTTTGCCATGAAGCCCGCTCCGTTCTGAATCTATACGAATAATGTATTATAAACAAATAAAAATAGAGTGTTTTTCTGTTTATCCAATTTTTTTAAAAGCTCGTCTTATTAGATTGACGTGAGGTTATGTGTCTCGTATTAAAGCGATGTTTTGATACCAAGCTAGATAGGAAACGTTAGACTTGGGTAAATATTATTTTTCTGTAATGACCGTGACGTTTATAACAAGTAAAATCAATACGTAATACCTATTACAAGTGACATACTTTAAGTAACTACTCGTATATTGATCTGTGGGTCTAGTTTAAGGCCTCAGCCTCGAACTTAGCGGGCAGCGGGGCGGGAGCGGCGGCGGCGCTGGAGCGGGGCGGGCAACGCAGACCCGTTCTCGAAACAAGCGGGCAGCTCGCGCGGCGCTTTAGCGGCGAAGTGTTGTGTTCGGGGTTGTGTTGTCGAGATATTTGTTTTTATTCGCAAACGAAATGTCTGAACAACGGTGACAATTTTATTTCGAGTCAAATTTATTCCTAACGCTCGATTTACTGTGGGCAAAAGAAGGAGTGCGCTGCCCGCTCGTTGCCCGCTCCCTCGCCGCTGCCCGCTCGTTGCTTGCTGCCGCCCCGCTGCCGCGCCGCTGTTTTCGAGAACCGGTCTATTTGATTTTACGCATAAGATCCTGCCGCTCCCGCGCCGCCGCCGCCACCGCCCCGCTGCCCGCTAAGTTCGAGGCTGAGGCCTATGTGGACATTTTAATCGCAAACCAGTCGGAAAGTGGTTGAAAAGCCTTTTTTTGTATTGAGTTTTGACGGATTCGATTTTCGATTCGATCAAAAAGTGCATTTTGTCTAGGGGGCCTGGTCATGACTCAACTTGCCTTCTAAAGCGCAGTATCACAAAGCATTATTTTTAACGATATTCTATTACGAGTATGGCGCCCTATCTAATCACTAACATTTACTAATCAATGTTACCCAGAACCTATTTTAATTTTACTGTGAAGTACTTACAAAATGGTAGATTATGAAAATCATGGTGACTCAATCATGCAATGCAGTAGTAACTGCACTGCAGAAAATAATTTCTCACTTGCGTGTTCTATGTGGGAATAGGACACACAGGTAAATAGTGTCCAAATGAGGGATTTAGTTCGCTAATAAGTAAATCACGGTTACGTCAGAATCTCCAATAAGTTCGTTTCAGCCAAATGACGTCCACTGCTGGACAAAGGCCTCCCCCAAGGATTTCCATAACGACTGGTCCTGCGCCGCCCGCATTCAGGCACCTCCCGTGACCCTCACCAGATCGTCAGTCCACCTAGAGGGGGTCTTCCCACACTAAGTCTTCCGGCACGTGGTCGCCACTCGAGAACTTTTCTCCTATTATAGTCTGGTCGCTGAGCACGTAGAATTTTGTCCAATGACCCCAAGCTACCCATCCTTATCGCTCGCGCGTAATTATATTGCTGTCACGACTGTGTGACGGGCGCCCGCAGTGAGTGTGCGAGCGTAACAGCAACATAATTACGCGCGAGCGATAAGGATGGGTAGCCTGGGGTCATTGGTCAAAATTCTACGTGCTCAGAGACCGGGCTTAGGTATGTTAACGAGAAAAATGTCTTTGGTCAAATATTTTATGGCACATTCTTCTCAAAGATATAGACTTGTATGTACGCTACGGGGTTTACCATTTGTTATTACCATCGCTCCACATAATAACACGCTTGCGAAGTTTCATTAATGTGTGTCAATAGACCGAGAGTATTAGAGTATTCCAGTTTAGGTCCCCGAGCAATTAGCACGGCGTCAACTAATACTAATGCTGACAAACAATCGGAGGCTTTAGTTATTGCTGTTTGCCTTCAATTTCGGCTGGAATTATTATTTTAGATAATAATATACAGGGTGTGTCGTAAATAGTGGTCCAAAGTAAAGGGGTCGATACACTGTACACTGAGGTACCACAAACCAGTTTTTTTTTTTAAATTGGTACCTTGCGTTACTTACATTAATATGTATTAAATAAGTAAACAAGTTTGTTTCGAAATTCAATACTAACTACTAGCAAATCTGTTTACTTTACCTTGACTTTTTGAACACTCTTTAACATAATAGATTTTTTTTAAATACTGGTACCTCAGTGTACCTATAGTGTAGCGATCCTTTTACTTTGGACCACCAATACAATAATTTTGACAATACCAGTGGATTGATTTGATACTAAGAATTTCATTTGGTTGTGATTTGGAAACCGTTTTTCCATAATTTCTTAGTACGATTCAAAAGAAAAAAATGAATTGTTTTTCCGGGAGTTATAATTTAATGAATTTACCGAAGCAACATTTTTATTTACAACATAATTTATGAGATGCGTTCATGCTTTTGTGCCAAAAAGCACTTGTATCACAAGTGCTTATAAAAGCAAAGAAAATGTCTAACATCTTGTTGCTGTTGCTTCAGCTCTTACAACTCAATAAGCATTTCGCAGAGTCGCTTACTAAAGAGACGGGTAAACACTTCACTTCATTTCATCGCCTCATAACTGCACCTAACTTTCCTCCGCTCAAAATGAAGTTTGCTCAATGTTTACCGTTTCTCTAAAATTCCATCAGACGAGCTGCGCCTAGCTGTTTAATTTTGCACCCTTTACTCCGCCTCTGAAATTCCATAATATTATGTAAACGCATCTGCATACACTACAACGTACTTTATTAAACGAATAATGTACGAAATACGGGAGCTAACTCCTATGGTACGTAATGAGCAATCTCGTAGTAGCGGATGCTACAGCGTAGCGTCAGTCAGTCGTCGGCGAGTCAGCGCGTCGGCCGCCCGACCATGCAGCTACGACACTCGCGCTACGGCTAACGCTACGAACTCGGAACACGTAGTCTGTAAATTAATTCAATTACTTAGTGGTAGTAATATTAATAATAATAATAAATTAAAATAATAATTATTGCCAAATTGTTGTAGTTCCTATGTGATTGTGTTTAGAGCGTGTTATTCAATGTCCATTCGCCTGTAAGTTTTTCAAAGTGAAACAAATGTTCAAGATGAAAAGGATTTGTCATCTCATCTTCCGCTTGCTCTTCCTACTTGACGGTGAGTTCACATTTTAATCATGAAATATGCCTTAATTAATCAAGGATTACGTCGACAATTATCTGCTGTCATAAATATTATTTAAAGCTTGGATTTCAAGATGTGTTATGAACTTCTTCATGACTAAATTAAGTACGGATTCAAGTAATGATAAAATTATTTTTTATACATACTTACTCGTACATAAAAGCTCATAAATATTATTTATTTTGAGCAAAGTAATAAACGTGCAATATTGGAGTGAGTCAAGTTTAAATGAAATTGTTATCTGAACTCGAATTAATTAGTTTGTTCTAGCAAACCATAGCTGACGATCTCTAAAACAACTTTAATCTTATTAAAATCATTTGCTCACTTAGTTGGCTTTAACCCAAAGTGGGAACATTAAAATTACAAAATTCAAATTTAAGGAATATTTAACTGAATATTTAGGATAAGATTCCGTTAATGGGAGTTGGATTTGAAAAAAAAAATCTTTATACCTAAAATAAATGATCCGGGTTAGAAAGCCACTCTTTTTGCTACAAAACTATAGATATTTTTATAGAGTTTGATTTATGTTCTAGGATATTTTTGATAATTTTTTAACTTCTGGAATATCATAAACTTCGAAACCATTTTAAATTTGATAAAACAAAAATGACATTAAACGACGAAAGAGCATGATTCATTTATTGAAAAACAGGAATTTTCATTCGGTGCTCGGTGTTTTCTGAGAAAATTATGTAATTACATTATTATTAATGATGCGGCGATGTACAGTCACGGAATGAAAAGGTTCGTCGGTTTTCAAATTGATTCCTTCAACGAATCGCGAGCACATATTACCTTTTGAAACTATGTTACAGAATAATCTCGAGTTAGAGAAAATAATCTTTAACTGTTGGTCAGTAAAGTTCAAAATTATTCAGATCAAAGTTGTTTGACGATATCTTGTCAAGAAGATTATTATGATTGATAAACTAAAACCTTCTTGTTGGTTCAACCTGCCATTATTATTTCTTATAAAATAAAAAAAAAAACTATTGTCAAATGGTCTATGTCATCATTGCATTGCACTGATGGGATAGAAAAATAAACAAGCAAAACCTTATTCGTTAGCAAACGTCATTTATTTAAATGTTAGCAGCACTGTTTCTTGCACGGTTATGTTGGCAGGTTTGACTCTTACAGTACCTAGTGCAAGCGAAAACCGACACTAAGGTGACGAACCTTTTCATTCCGCGACTGTACTTTTGAATTTTTTTTTTTCTAATTGTTAAATTAAGTAATTTAGAAAAAGTTTACCTTTTTGTTTAGTTATGAATTCAGTATCAATAATGCTACTAAATTATAACGGATAAAACACAAATGAAATGTAACTAATGGAAATCACACCTGACGTTATGCGTGTGATAATGATTGTGCAATAAAGAGTTAATAATAAACTAAGAAAGTAATTTTCTAATAATAGACTGTCTCAGCAACTACTCTCTTAAAAAGTCGTTCACTTGACGGTAGTTAGTCCCGGGCCCAAGTCCTTTGTTTACCTTTATTATCCCGGGATAAACAATAATCTTTCCCGGGATATCGGACCTTAATTATTCGGCAGCCGAACCCAAAATGGCGGTAAACACTTACCTTACATTGCGATTATTGAAACTGAATATAAGATGTATGAAAGGTTGCAAATTGAAGGGTCTGGAGATACAATTCTGAGATAAACCTGCCAATGGAGGCGTTTTGATTCAAAAGGGACTGTTATACTTTGCGCTACTCAAGATGAATTGAATAAAATATTTTTTATTTGATTTGATTTTATAGAAAGTTATTATTGAAAGTTATGCTAGATTTAAAGTATTTATTGTAATTGCTTCACATATTGAATGGGTTTGATAAAAAATATTGAAGTACGATTAAAAAGCCGAGGTACCGGTTTTATTTCAAATTATCTTAATGCCATGTGGATTTTTGGACAACTGTCGACGTTTAAAGTAATTATAAAATATTATTTATTTCTTATCCACAACGAGGAAGCTCTTGGCCTAAACTCATCTAAAGAAAAGTGATCTAAATAATGTTATGTTTATTAGTTTAGCTAGTTTAGTGTATGCTAGTTTATTCTCACGTTATACAAACCCTTATACTAATACGACGAAGTATGTTGCGTTAGACTTTTTCGCAATATACCTTTTAATAAAGATAATATTAGCTTTATAGTCCGGTTAAATTACAAATCTTTATTTATCAAAATAAATTTTATAAAATCCGATTTGTATGGAAATTAAAATAATTAAAATAAGAATATCAATTTTCTGACTTCACCATACCATATATATGCCCATGTTAACATGGGCTAGTGTCGGCTCATATACCCATTTACCTAACACCCTGTATACTTATTCCTCATCACCCTGCACTTGTCTGCAGCCAGCTGAATTAGGTGTCGCGGTGTAAATGAGCTGGCCGGCACGAGGCCGCGAGCCGCCGCGCATACGAAAGGAGGGCCAGGGACCGTCATGTTGTGACTGTGCATATTTAAATCAGCCTTAATACTAACAACCTACCTACCTACCTTGTGAATCTAAATATTCAGGGTGTCCCAGAATGGATGAATCAAACTGCTAGGGGAGGTAGCTCTACTAATGTACTGGCGGCCGCTAGTGTACACTAAAAATGGTTTAGTTAAGGTACAAGTCCAAGATGGACTGCAGAACGCAAACTGCAAGCCACCACGGTTTCTATGAAATTGCTGTGAAATGCGGTCAACCTTAACCTCTAGCCGTATTGTCGCCTGCGGTTGCGGTTTGCAGCTCATCTTGGACTTTTACCTTACCTTACTGTTACCCAAAAAAAGTGACTTGCGAACTGGAAGTTACTACAACTATTAACTTTGGATAAAAATGTTGTATATAAATTTGGTTACTATAGGTTAACACTCAGTCCGCAATTCACTTTATGTCTAAGCAGTTTAATAAATTAGACAGTGTTTAGAAATATCTCGGTACCTAACTTGGTAGTAGAAGCCACCAATCATCTTGCTTATTTTTAAGCTGTCAAAACGCTATACAAAACATTTAGAAATGAAAATCCTTGTTATATTTATTGAAATATCGGTTTTTGGATCTCGAATGAAGCGTTGTAAAGAATTTTTGACTTCCAATTCATTAGCTGATTGTGTCAACTATTCAGTACAAATTAGTTTTGTGTGTATTTTTAAGTACTAGGTACGAAAGATTTAATACAGAAACAAAAGTTCTGGCGTAACAAAATTGAACTTTAATTCATTTAGTTAACACAACTGAATCGGCCTTTATCAATACCCACAAAGGTGAAGCCTTAATAGCCCGCAAAAGAAATGAATGTTGAAAAACAATGGCCGTACATCTAACGGAGTTTTCTGTGTCATTCCACACAACGGAGCGAACAATTTCATAAGCGATAACTGCACGAGCTATCTTCCAAATTTCTACTCTGCTGCTCGTTCCACTTGTCTTTCGCTTAATAGATTTTCCACTTTATTTCAAAGAACTAAACTCTATTTTAAAACGAGATATAAAGCTTTGAAGGCACTCCAGCTCGAAAGGGAATGCATTAAGCATCCTATATTACAGCGATAAATGCATTTTTCTCTATAAACAGAGTACATTTCTCTTTGTTGTATAAACTACGATATTTTTAACGAATCGTTTGTTGTGGCGAGAATCTCTCCGCAGACATTTAGCTGATAAACTGGAACGGGGGCGCTGGAATTTAGGACTTTTTTAAAAAACGACTAAGTTTCAGAAGTAGCTGCGCCGACTTTGCGGGTGCAGTCTACTTAATACTGCCTGCATAACATACTGGAAGACATGTTTTAGAGCTGTGTTTGTACTCAATTATTGATGAATTATTTTGGGTGTGAAGTAGGTGCCTAAGTATTGATTGCAGCAACAACGGAATGAAATACATCGCATTATGAATCTAAGTATATCTATAAAAGATAAAGGTCACTGATTGACTGACTCACTCATCACGAAATCTCAAAAACTACAAGTGCTAGGAGTCTCAAATTTTGCATGGGGGTTCTTTATCCTTTCGGTGCTCACTAAGACGGGATTTTGCGAAATTCAACTCCTAAGGGGGTAAAACGGGATCCACGAAGTCGTGGGCGACCGCTAGTTATGAATATTTTTATTTTTCGCTACCCGGGCTGCCTACAAGATGGTCTTATAAGATGGGGAAAAAATATCTTCCAACTTGAGAGATAGATAGATTAGATAAGATAAAGGATAGTGCCAGGGTCTGGACCAAGTGTTGCCCAGAATAAAACCATAGTGCATTTTGTTCCTCAGGCCTATACTAATGTGTAAACCGAAGCGCTCTGAACTCTATCCCTGGAGTTAAGAGAAAAAAAGAGTTTTGTTTTGAATTATTTACATACAAAATATCATCGATGTATACGTACTACGCATAAGATTTCGCGATTATGGCATTAAATAACGCTCGCTATGTTGAACTTAGCCATACTGCATCCGTACTTCATTATTTCCAAATTGAAGCAAGAAGTTTTAGTTCTCTATCCTTGCAAAAAATCAATTTATTGGTGTGTTACAATCGATTATTGAAGTTATTGTAAGCTAAAACTTCTTGCTCCATTTTGGAAATAATTAATTTCTGTCAAGTAACCAAACTACTGCAACAGCGCTTGATCGCTTATAAAGAATGTCGAAGTCGTACTAAAGTAAGGTGAACGGATGCAGCATGGTTAAGTTCAACATAACGAGTGTTATTTAATGCCACAATCGCGAAATCTTATGCGTAGTAGGTATACATCGATGATATTTTGTATGTAAATAATTCAAAACAAAACTCTTTTTTTCTCTTAACTCCAGGGATAGATTTCAGTGCACTTCGGTTTACAAATTAGTATTGGCCTGAGGAACAAAATGCACTATGGTTTCATTCTGGGCAGCACTTGGTCCAACTTCCATACATGGATTGGCACTGTCCTTTATTGAATAAAAACTTAGCCTAAATACAAGCAACTTAAATGGGACTATGAAATTATTTGGTTAGTAACAATATGTTTTAAAGTAATAAAGTAATAAGTAATAAAGTCTTTATTGTATATGAACAAAGGTTACAAGGGTTCTTATAAATAGGTTACAGGCATCTCTTAGTTCTACCTTTTCAGGCGTATACACTACTATACACTATACATTATTATAACATTACAATTTATTTATATTGCAAATATTCTTGTACACTATAGAAACATTTATCAATAAGCCATTTTTTCAGTACAGTTTTAAACTTAGTAAATTTATACTCTTTAAAGTCATCTGGCAATTTATTATAAATTTTGATGCACATTATAAAAGTATTATTAGAAACAAGTGTTAATTTAGACTGAGGTTTGTATAGTTTATTTTTATACATCGAACGAAGATTACGTTTAGAGACTTGACAATTTTGTTCGAATAGGTCATTATGTTGATACACAAATAGACATATATCAAAAATATATAAACTGGGCAGTGTAAGTAAGTTATAGCGTCTAAAGAAAGGTCTACATGAATCTATTTGCCTAAGGCCAAATATGGCGCGGATACACTTCTTTTGTAAAATAAATACCCTATCTTTATTAACAGAATTTCCCCATATCATAATTTCGTATCTTAAACAGGAATTTACGTAGCCGTTGTAAGCGGTAAGCGCAGCCTCTATCGATACACTCTGACTGATGCGAAAGAGGGCAAATACAAATTTATTTAATTTGGAGCATAAATCACTTATGTGCTGTTTCCAATCGCAGAAGCAGTCCATTGTAATCCCAAGAAATTTAGTACTTGTAGCTGTTTCTATAACCTTGCCATTAAAATTAATATTAAGTTTATGACGTTTTTGTTTATAACTACCAAATTGAAGGTACTTAGTTTTTTCAATATTTACATTTAAATTATTACAACTTAACCATTCTAGTTGTAGTGTACC
>NW_021131713.1:0-574 GCF_004193835.3 Ostrinia furnacalis | reverse complement strand
TATTTTTGCAAATAGGCTTTAAAAAAGCGCTTTTACACGTCCCAATATTAACCCTACCACTGCTTCGGGACAATAAATCATCATCCCTATTGGAACGCATTAGTACCTACCTAGTATGGTCTATGGCTTAAAAAAGCAAATGTTTCTGCTTTTGTCTATCACTTATGAAGAATAAACTGAAAATGTATTTGTCTTTTTATTAGAAATCCTTCATCAATTGATTGAGTTCAAAAAATTCATAAATTAAAAATTCATAAAATTTATTTATTTTTGCAAATAGGCTTTAAAAAAGCGCTTTTACACGTCCCAATATTAACCCTACCACTGCTTCGGGACAATAAATGGGCCAGTGCTGAGAAGAAGCAGCGCAAGAAACTCAGTCACTATTGTCACATTGTCAAATTTCGGATATACATGTAATTCGGGTGACAATGCAATATTGTGATGACATGGAGCTGGAAACTGCAGGGTCTGATGATGGAGCTGGAATGTGGCCATAGGAATAGGCTAGTTTCTTTAAAAAAGACTTTTGGTCCGTCAATTTTACATTATCAAAAATATTGGACACGGAATA